>NC_036640.1:34636-253554 GCF_002806865.2 Cucurbita pepo subsp. pepo | reverse complement strand
TTTTTTTTTTTTTTTTTTTTTTTTTTTTTTTTTTTTTTTTTTTTTTTTTTGGGTAAGATGACTGTTGACCGATATTATCCGTTTTCTGAAGGTATTTTCTAAGTTGAAGGAGCAGAGATTTCCTGGTGAGATTGAGTTGAGAGATCTTATTGGAAGGAAACTTTCTGGGTTGAGATTTGTTGACAACGCCGGAGGAGTTTGGTCATAGGTATGTGACTTCTTGTGATCATTACCATTTAATCCAACTTTATAATAGCTTAGGGAGGAGCTTGTCTTTGATAGAGATTCAGTTTCAATGTCTATTCGTTATATACTAAACATTACTCCCTGTTCCCCATTACCTTTGTTACGGAATCAAAACTTTTAAAACTTCAAATTCATCCCACTCTAAAAGAAAGTCCAAATTCATCTGTTGATTTCATACCATAATTTCCTTGTTTGATATCACTTTGCATGGTCATAGGTAGGGTAGGTTTTTGTTGTAAGAAGTAAGTGCGGTACATGATGAAGAATAACTTTTACTAGCTGCTGAACATGTGCATTTGTAATATGTTTGGAAAGTGCTTTTGAAGGAATATTTTGTTTGAAGTTGATAATTTAATACAAAATATTTTCCCATTATAAAATCTTGATATCAACACTATATGAATTTTTGTTTTGTACGAAAATAGTGCAAGTGACTAATTCTACCATCTTCGTCTATGATTTTCATCTACATACCTTCCTATAATCTGCATTTCTTTTTATCTTTCTTCTAGTGTCGTATTCTTCATATTAATTAGAATGCGAAATGTTTGTGAATCGGTATGCTTATGATATGTTATAATATGTGAATTGTATGATAATACTTACGGTACCATGTGTTCAATGGTATATTTGAGATAAGATACGAGAAGGATGCACTAAACGTAATGTAACGATAGAAGTAAGACATGTTCATGAAACGTTATGGTTNACTAGAAATAGCTTTAATTAGTCTTGGTCCTGTAAGTTACTACTATGTTGGTGACACTAACAGAAGGTTGGACTAAACATTGACGATGCCGCCAGTGTTCAAATTCTCAATGATAGGACAAGGTTTATTCTCTTCTCTCTCTTTGTCTTACCGTCTCTCCATTCTCTCTTCAGTAGGGAGAGGAATAGAGTCCCATAAACTATAATATAACTTGATGTGATCTACTTTATATGACAGATCTTAAATTTTAAAAGGTCAAAGATTCAACTAGTAATCTGATCTTCAATTTAATAATTTTTATATTGCGTCGTGTCAAGTTATTTTAATTCATTTAGAAATTCTTCCAAGTCTTTGAGACATTTTTCACAAAATATTTTCAATGATTTGTTGATTGATTGTATTGATCACAAATGTTTTTTTCCCTAATGGCTTGTTTTTAATATCTTTTACCAATCATTATGAAGTCATATTTTTAGGTAATCTCATTTGAATTAAAGCGAGATGTTTGAAATTCTTTTATTCCAAAGATTTTTTTTTTCAAAATACCATTCATCTGAAATCATTTTAATCTGTAGAAATTTTGATTTTATTAAGAAAACAATTTCTCTATGCACACTTTAAGATAGCTGGGTTTGAAGTTGTCATTAACAATTGTCTCACTGCAAAAATAATTTTATTTTAATTTTTTAAATAATGAAGAATTACAAGTAAATGGTCGTCTGACTTTTCCCCACGGATTGCAGGAAAAAAAAAACGCTCTCTTTCCACATCTTCGCCAAAAATGGCAAATGATGGTAGTGCAATTCCTCGTACTACAAAATTTGGTAATAATAAATAATCTTTTAAGTAGAGGCAATAATCCAGACCGAACATAGAAAAAAAAATTCCAATTCAATCCATAAGCAAAACCTGTGTACTGAAAATTATTCAAAAGTCTAAAAAGTTCCAAGTAATTTTTGTAAATTACTCGTGTTTTTAGTTATTTAAAACAATATCTTCCAAATTCTTTTGATCTAAAACTACGTAATGAAAAATATTTATAAAAGTAATTAGATAATAAAGTCAAAATGTTTAATTAGTGTTTTTATATCCGAAATATAAACAAATTATTAGCTTACTTCCTCGGGGATAATCCGAAATATACAGTTACGAGATACAAATAAACACGTATAAAAATGGAAGGGGATATTACCGTACTCTCTTCTGATTATCGAGGAGGGCCTCTCGCATCCATCCAGAACATTCTTAACCTTCACCGGAGCTCTGCGAACTCAACCTGCCAAATGGGCTCCTCTCGAATATTCACACGATAAGAAGAATTACTCACACGAAGATGGAAAAAGTTACAATTCTGACAATCACCAGTTGGAAATCATATTCGGATGGCTGAAAACTTGCAATTCCTAAGCAACTCAACTCTCAGGCCACTTCAACCAATGAGCGCGAGTGAGTGTGAGTGTGCGTGTCGATTCCAAGTTCACAATAGACGTTCTCTCTGCCATCTCGTCCTTTGGTGACTAATTGGCAAGCTGAAGGGCATGAAGGGGAAAGAACGGTTGTGAAGAAATATATACCTATTAAGTATGAAACACCTATTTCAGATATAGGTTTAATCATTCATATATGCCACCATTTCCGCTTTTCCATCGTCTTCACAAGTTCATTTGCTAATGACGCAAAGTCTTCTGCGCCATTTCGCAAATCTTCTGTGCGCTTACTCAGTTTCTACAAAACATCAACAACGCAAAGTGCGACATGAATTTTTACTTGTGTTTGTGAGATGAAAGCATCGGATATGGGTAATAAAGTAACTCATAATGCTGAAACCCATGCAAATACGTGAATGAAATGGGGGCCGGATTTCCCTTCACTTGCTAATTTATTGAAAATGTTTGTTTTTTCTTTTTAAACATACTGAGTCTGTTTCGTAGTTAATAATAATAATAATAATAATAATAATAAAACATTTTCTAATATTCAAATTCATTTAAAACTCTTTCTTGAAGAAGGATGAGAGAGCTGATAATTTAAAAAATGATTATCTAAAAATGTGTGTGATTGAATCACCTATTAAATGTGGTAAAACCAAAACACATTTGTTTAAAAAATGCCAAATGTATAATTAAAAACACTTTTAGAAAGAATAAAAAATATTTTAAGACACTTTGTAACACCAAGGTGGTATTCACATCAAGACTTTCTCCTAAATCTTAATCAAACGAGCCAACAAATTTGTATCCTGTTAACGTTCGTTCCACTTTGGTTTTTATTTTACTATTTACTGATTTCATTCTTGAAGTAATATCTAAGTCCAGCAATTCCATCTTCCTATCAAATCAAGCTTCTGAGAAACCGGTAAGAAGATTATGCATGAAGCAACCCGATACATACCTCTAATTTTTCTTGCCTCTCTAAGAGTTTGTTTCTCGCATGTGCAGCAGCCAACGAAGCATCCTACATTTCACTGTTCATTAGAAGAGGAAAAAACAATCAATACCAGAATCAAAGTATAATTCTGATTTGAAATTACCCCGGAAAATTTGTATGTGGCTAAAATTTCTTCAGTTGTTCTAGTTTTAGGCTTCCAATCATCATCCCCATCTCCAAACAATCTTTGCCTATCTGTTCTCCTCTCCTCTGCACAGACAGCACATAGTTTACTTGCCTATCTGTTTTCCTCTCCTTTTTATGAGATTTGGGTTCAGTTTGGTTATACCTTTAACATCCTTGGATGAAGTAGATGCTGGTGGTGGTGGTTTGTCGTCTATTTCAATATCATCTATTTCAATATCATCTATTTCAAAAAGAAAGTTAACGATGACCAAAAAAATCGGCAAGAAACAATAGTGTGGATTATGGGATTTGTTTAGAGCAGAACCTATTGTGAGTTCCTCAACTTCCTCGGTATTCTTAAGAGCTGAGGATGATGAATCTGGGAACGGAGGCTTCAGAAATATTTCCTCCAAATGAGCACAATAAGATTCACGGGAAGTGCAAAAATTTACGGTAGGGGTCTTTTTCCCGCCTTTAAAGCCTTTGACAATGCTACTTAATATCCCCGTTGACGGAAGCTGCAGTAACACCGTTATAACTTGAGGGTGAGTGAAAATATTAAACGCTTTAAGAGGAAAAGGCAAATATTCTGTTCAAACCTGATTGTTCTTCTGATAAGATGAAACACTAAAAGCAGCATCGGCAGCAGCAGCAACAACTTCATCATAGAGACTAGGCAAGGAGTCAGGAATACTGAAAACAGCAAACTATTTAATCCTCTTTCACGATTTAACTAATATTCTATCATGCCAGTTAACAAAACATCAAATTACCTGAACTCATTTTCCTTGGATAACAGAGAGAGAAAAGCTACCTCGCCCCCGTTGGCCTATTAACACAAGGATGTTCCAAATAAACCTTTAAGATCGTGAAAACTGCTAAATGTTCCAACACTCACTTTTCTGACTGAATATTATATATATGCAACAGTATACTTGCAAGCATACCAGCACTATCTGCCCTTGTTCAGAAGAACTTGAAATCTTGTCCATGTTTGCCTTAAAGTTCCACATTAGAATCGATTGGAGGGAGCTTGCTTTCAGCAACTCTAAATCTGGCAACGATCTAGTCAAAATTTGGAATCAGCAGCAACCATCAAACAAACAGCAAAGCAATACTGCCTAAATTTATATGACTAATAAATGAGCAAAATTATATATCTAATCTGGTAGGAGTGCGTTGGCATAAATGTGGTAATCAAGTCTACACGTCTAATAACATTAGCACATCAAGTGCAAGAGGTTAGCTCCTTACCTTATTTCAATAACACCAGACTGAAACAACAATACTAATCCGACATCTCTTTCTTTGATTTTAAAAGTAGTAGTCCAACAACATTTTGACTGCTTCACTTTACGAGTAGGTTTATTATTTCCCTGTCACAATGAGAGCATTTAGTTAGAAACTGAAGCAACCAAAAAGAAAGAAAGGAAAAGATAAAAAAGGTATAGAAGAACCTGAATTATGGATTTGACCGAGTATAAGCGCAATGAATCCTCACAACAAAGTAGAACATATGAATCAAGAAACTTTTCGGCATGGCGTGTTTCTTCTGCAGAAGAATCATGTTGGGATTCGTGCAAATTTGATCCAGCAGAACCACTGCCTAGATTACATTCACTTTTGGTAGTAGGATTTTGGGATGACTCCTCATTATCCTTTTCATCAGGAGATCCAGAGACAGAAATACCACTCTCTGGATACAGCAACAAAAAATCTTGTCACGACAAATGTACACACGCCCAAAGTTTTTATTTTCTTATAATCTTGCGGAGATGGATATAATACTTGCCTATAACATACATTGAAATCGCAACAGATTCCTTTTTCAAGTGCCACGGCCGAAGGCTGATCATGTTTCCGGCAGTACCATCAAAAACATTGATCTTTGCATCTTTGGTTAATATAAACAACGGTTCTTCAGCACAATCATCTGCAGATTTAGCCCCTGAGTGCTTGGGGCTCCTTATAGGGCCATGAGTTACAGCAAAATTTCCTTTCCAAATCATTGTGATAATGGGGGAGCTTGAGTTAGATATGCCCTCCGTAAAGAATAAAACCGATGATGAAGAAATGTCGAGCACTGCAATCTGAAAAGAACGCAGGCTCAGAGATCCTATTATAAGCAAGTAAAATTAAGAAGTTTGGTTGTGGAGAATCCTTACACGACCATTTCCATACCCCACACCAAGTTTAACTCCACCCTTAGAAAACTGCAATGCTTGAATTGGGGAATTTAGGAGAGAAAAGACAGCTCTACAATGAGGTCCTTTGCCTTGAGGCAGACTATGAACTGTGGAATAAGTTGACCATGTTTATTAATAGTTGATTTCTAGTAAAAATAGACACACAAGTCAATTTTTTGGAATTGAAACAACTCATCAGAGGTATAGCAACCTAAAATTTAACCATTTACAAGCTTGCCTTGAACTGTTTTTATATATGCTGAAAAAGGTTGAAGTTTCGTGCACATGCTCAACTGTTCACATAATCAACGACTCTCCAACCAATCCAAATTTTAACCTTGACAAAACATTGGTTTCTCAAAATCTTTGACGATAATAGTTCACATGAAAATGAAATTTTAATTAAGCATGCAGGATCCATTCTGTAAATAGCGAGGTCTAGTTTCAAAATTCCATTTGAGATTTGCAAGCATGGGGAAAAATATTTTTGCTACAATTAGCAAAGCTTCTTTTCTTTCCCCCTGGGGGGGCGAAGAGAATTAACAAATTAAATACCTTCACGTCTGGATTCGGTAACAAAGTATAAATTTTTGTCATCAGCACTGCCTTTAAGGTCATAAATCCGCACCTATCCAGTTAGTTTAGCAAGGAAACAGTAAGTACAAAAGAATTTTAGGAGCCGAATCTCATCTAAACAACAAAAGATTTCTAACCAGACCACATTCATTGCCAACAGCTAAAGAAGTAGTAGCACAGCAGAAGTCCAATTTTAATATAGGAGCACTTGAACCAGCAACCTTTATACCTTCCAACTGCCAAATTTCAAGTATTAATAAGAAGGTTTATATCATTTTCTTTTATCAGAAAAATAATAGGGGAGATTATGGGGAGTTCTAACCTCAGCATCTAAATGGCATATAAAAGAAAATAAAGGATGAGTTGCATCCCAAACGCGTACAGAACCATCTTGATAACCTGCTAGGTATACCCTCTCAACCTTATCATCTTTCATTGTCGGTAACTGATAGGGCACTCCTCCAGTCAATGGCCACTTTGCACTACGAGCTTGAATTGCTGTTGAACTAAGCTTCATCAATGCTAGCTAAGAGGAAAAATACTTGAAGTCAAGGGTGTATAACTGAGGGCACACACACAGCAGAAGAGAGAGGATCAAATATAAGGCAACAAATACAATACCTCAGATAAAATCTTTGTCGAGGATCCCCAATTGGGCAACTTAATAAGCTTTGACGTGGTCATGGATGGTTCGGATGTAGGTATCATTGCAGGAAACTCCAATGGAGAGATGAGTGGTTTGCTGTCTGTTTTATCTATTATTGAAGACAGCATACTTGCGTCATAAAAGTGCAGTTTCCCAGGGTTTGTAAGCACAAAAAGTTCTTCTTTGGGACCATTCCCAGCAGCACCAGAACTTGGCAACAAGATCATATCTGCAAAAGAGCCATGGAGTTTGATCTCTGTACGACCCGCACATCTCAGTACCTCCATTCCAGGTGACCACTCAATGGTTAAAACCTGTTGAGAAAGTCAAAACATAAAACCAACATAGCTATTTATACTGATGATTCCAAGAGGCATTTTCATATTCCATTGCTAAAAGCAGAGAACATTGTATTTTCTATAGAAAGTAGTTGAAGTTTGGGTAGAAAAGTAAAATAGTTGCATACCTTCTCTATATCATGAATCAAATACAAATACAAGGCCTTCTTATATAGAAAAAAGAACGTCTACCAATAAAAAAAAAATCTTCAATATATAAACGATAAATATACAAATACGACACAAAAATATGAAGGAACTCCAACAAAAGTTAATAAAAAGTATTAAAATAGTGGGAAAGTTAAGGTTTTAAATATCTGCCTGCACAAGTCTCATTCAGCGAACGATGCAATCAAAGAAATGAAAATTCTCCTTTTCTACAAAACAAATTTAGCCTTCCAGTGGATGTATAAGTGAAAAAGACATTCGCAATTTAATTACTGCTACAAATGTGAATGGTGGCAAGCATTATCCTTTTATTCATTAACTGCATCCACGTATACAAAGGAGCTATAGAAATGAAAAGGCAATGTGGAAAAGTTAGAATAGAACAACACACCGTTAAAACTTCTTCAGATCCTATCTCATCGCCACCATAGATGAATAACCGCCCTTCACAATCATTAGGTGCTCTACCGTTTCCAGACCAATGCAAGACAATAACAGGAAGTCTTTTCTCTGAAGATGATAATTGTAATCTAACAACATTTTTAGATGATGGCGAACCTTGTTGACCACTACCAGAAGCGGTAATTAATGTTTTCCAGAACAAGATATCTCCATCTATATATCCCACAGCAAGAATTAATCCATTGGAGGATGCCCAACAGAGAGCACTTATCTCTTTCTCTGCTAAACTATTTTCCAAAGCATCAATTGGAAGGTTATCATCCACTTCGCTCGATGATTCATCAAGTCTGTCATTCATCTGCAGGTCCTTGCCGCCTCCAACAAAAAGAACTTGACCTCTTGAGACATCCCAAAGTAAAAACAAGCCACTAGCATATGCTATCAAAACACTGAGAATATTACAAACTGAAATTAGAATAATTTCACGTAAAAGAAAAGGAAAAAACTAAAGAAGAAAAATTGTATCCAAAGGAGAGCATTTGAATTATTTTTAAGGATATAACTACAGGCTTAATAGATTTTGTTTTAAAGATAGTTTTTTAAAACCAAGAACAAATTACTGTGATAAAATATTGTATCAGTAGAATTATGTAATTAGTTTTCACTACAAACATCAAAGTTTTAAATATGACATTTAAGTATGAAAAATAAAATTGTGTTCAAATACAAAACATGGTGAAAAAGAAATATTTAACATGTCATACTTGAGTCCAATTATTTGTTTAAATAAGAAACAGTTGGTCCTAAATGTTTCAGAATTCATAAATCATCATATTCATGTAATGTTTGTCCCATAACCATTTTTATGCTTCTCAGGCAACATACCAACTCAATCTAAAAACAGAGTTTAACATCTGACTATTCATTGTTGGCAGTACAAAGAAGAATAACCTTTAGTACCAACATTTCAAATCCAAAAGCAAAGAAGTTAATAAAGTTTATTCATTCCGTGCAAGTATCTTACCTGTTCCCAATAGAAGAATGTTGAAGAACTCCAATGACAGGTGAGGTTTGGACATCAGGAAATGGAAATCCCGCAACATCTATGGGCCAAAAAAAAGTGGAAAAAACAGTGTATGGTCATAAGCGATGCACCAAACATCTGAGTTAATACACTTTGCTCATTCAACAGTTCACTATTTTCACTTTTGTTCATTTTTTAAAAAATCACCCTTGTAATAAGGAATTTCCTAGTGGGATGAAATACATAAAGCAGGACATTTGTACATAAACGGATCAGAAGCAGAAGCATATATCATGTAGTTCGATGAACTAGACAATAATGTCTCTAACTGAATGAAACAACAGACATTATTACCACTGATAGAAGTTGCAGAAACAAGGTATGGCAACTGCAGAAGTTTTCCATCTTCAGCATCAAACTTGATAACTGACAGAAGACCATTCTCATCCCCGACATACCTGCATGTTATTGAATAATTTCTTATTTTCGTTTTGTGAAATCATGGCTGAACAGATTGATTTCCAGTTATTGGCCAATTGAAAGCTGAATGAGATGATGCAATGGAGGTTGGTATACATGAAGTGGGAGCCACTGACGATGGAAAATGCAGTTATATTTGATTCCCACTGTAAACAGCATGCTATAGACCTGCTGTCAAGATTCCAGACCTGCCATGAAAAATAATGAATAACTACTGAAACATTTTCTAGCATAGATGAACGTGCATCCACCTAAACATGTACGGCAGTGCCTTGCCACCAAAAATAAGTAACCGAAAATATTCTGCTACTGAGAAATAAAATTTGTGGACGCTTGCAAATCCCAATCAACTACTTTCTGATAAGATTGCAGAGAGTCATTCCCTCATGTTACCTCAAAAAACGGCTATAGAAAACCAGGAATAGAAATAAAACTGAAGACCAACTTAACCTGCTGTCTTACTAATGGTATTGAGGTTCAAATATATAAACTTAAGAATACAAGGCCGGAGTAAACAAAATAGTGGGGATTAAAATTGTTATTAACTAGATTCATGATATGGATATGAAGATGTCTCATCGTGGTTATCAAGGATACAAAACTACTTGGTTAATGAAGATTGAATACCTGAATTTCGTTGCCATTGGAGATGCTAATTAAATAACCCTCATTCTGTAGAAACTGTAAGAAGGAATGCCCAATCAGTTCCATTGCTGCTAAAATAGGAAAGAAGTGAGTTTATAATTCACTTTTAAAAACTGCAGAAAATTTACCTCCAAGTACTTGTAAGGCAATTGGTTTGGGGACATAAGAAGCCCTTCAATACCACCTCCACCGATCACTTTTATTCTTCCATCCCTGGCATGAAAAGTTCATTCAGCTGAAACGATGTCTTCATTTTTCCTGTTCTAGATTTCTACTAATATACATCAAAAATCAAACCCTCACTCATCCAAGGTGCCATAAATTCCACAGGATAACATCACGATTATCTCGCATAATGTACAAGATAGGCCAGTAGCAGGCAAACATACTATTCATAGTTCAGATGCAGGTGACAAGCTACTCAACACTTTTTAACTTTCATGTTCATCAAAATTTACAACTAACAGACGACCAACTCACAGTGTTCCAATGGCCAGTAGCCGTTGGATGGAGTCGAAAGCAAGAATTGATGCGGTTGATGGAATGCCAGAGTGAACCGTGACTCTGAGATCCAAGTCCTCCGGAGTTAAACTACCGCGCAGTACAGCATGCTACATGGAGAAAATATGAAAACAAATGATGATTTCGTTTCTGATTAGTTAAACATTGACGACGGCTCAGGATCAAGCATAAAATAGCTAACATTGCACGAAAAAAGATACCACAGCGTGAAAAATGAGCCGCCAAGGAAATCGCGCGTTTAGTTTAGAGCAGTAATGAGTGAATAAAAAATAAAATACGAGGAATGCCAAACCGAATCANCCGTTTCTTAATTGATCGGTATTACCTATAATTTGTGCCAAGGTGAAACGAAAATATCTTCCGTTCCTCGCTCGTGACTTAACCAAGACGTACAAAATATAAGCTAAGATTAGTTCCCTAAATTGCGATATATTGTCGCCTCTATAGCATCGCAGATTACATGATCAAATGGAATATATCTTGTTCAAGATCCTTTTCATAAGATAGACAGGGCATTGAAACATACGCTAAGATTAAGATGAAGATTCGTCGCCGCAACATATTTCAGATTTCATCAATTTTGAGCAAGGAAATTAAAACCCTAGGTCATGTGCATTATTGATGAATTCGAATACGGCAATTCTTGTCGAAGTAGAACCAGGTAGAAGTCAATACCTGAGAATGGAGAATGGCCTTCTGCAACAATCGCTTGGCAAACATGATCGATCAACTTGACTCCGACGATTTCTTCCTAGATAGAATCCGATCAATGATCATTCCGATGACAGCTGAAGAAGTGAATTCATCGGTTTTCACTCCCGAATTTCAAGTCAAGGGCCATTCAACTTGCTCTCTCTCTTTCAAAGATTCTCTACGGTATCTTCTCCTTGGATGTATTTAATTTTCGCGCGCGGAACGCCACCTATTAATACTATTTTTGTCCCTCCCTTTCTTTCCTTCCTCCCTCGATATATCCGCGTAAATTAGAGGGTTTGACGTCACCATAAAACATCCCTTAACCTTTATATAAAAATAAATAGCAGTAATAAAATTTATAACAGTTTTTAAATAAAAATAACTTAATCGTTAATTTAAATATTTTTTTATAATTTTCTTTATCTACTCAAATATTCTTAGATATTGAAATTCTATTTTTTATATCTATAAAATTTAACATATACAGCAACAAACATGTGAGAAATGTCGAACTAACTGTGAATTTTATAGTTTTAATTTTAAGTAAAAATACAAAGAAGGTTTGTTTTTGTAACGAAAATATTGTTAAAAGATTATACTGATTTTGCAATAATAATAATAATAATAATAATAATAATAATAAAGAAAAAAAAAATCTTATACAACAAAACCTAATTACTAGCATATCGGGGCCAGAAAAAACTAAATTAAATTAGCTTCTAATGAGCGTCAAAACATACCCCATTATCTGCAAATATATACCCATGAGTTCATTCTTACATTTGCAAGTGTATCTGAAAAGACGTGAGGTATCAAAACTCTCTAAAAACTTCTTTTATTCAAATATTTTATTATTATTATTTTATTTATTTTTGTCTTCTAACTCAATTTTGACCTAATTTATGTTCTGGAAACTATAATTTAATCAATTATCCGTTCTTTAAATAGTTTGAAAACTAAATACAATATATTAATGAAAACTCCCAATTCAAAGCTCTAAAATAATAATTGAAAAAATTATCAACTACTTTCACAATTATGAACTAAAATAAAAGAATATTGTTGAAGGAAGAATGATTTCTAGATAATAAAAAATGTGAATAATCTTCATTAAATTAAATTTGAACTATATATATTATAAGCATAATTACATTTTATTTTTATTAAATTATTTAAAGCCATTTATCACTTTTCGTAATTTCATTAAATCGGAACGAACATAACAAAAGAAGAAAAAAGAAAAAACTCAATAGATAGCCTTGAATGGCGTGCCTATAACTCCTATCTTTCTGCAGGAAGGCGGGCACATGGTTCATTCGTGTTCTTTTACCAGTTCAGATCGCCGCTTCACCATTTTCTCACGGGTTTGAAAGTTCTTAGTTACCTCCATCGCTCTCCTTTTTCTCCGTTGTCGTGCTCCGATTATTAAAATACGAAGGTGGTTACAATTCTCAAGCTCACTTCAGCGTCGTTGCTTCTATCTACTTGATCATGACGGTTGACACCAAGATGAATCGCGAAGGTGAGGTGGATTCGTTGACCTCGAATCTTTTACGAGTTTGTTCTAAGAATTTATGATTTCTAGTATACAATTTTGTTTACATTTGGTTTGATGCTTGATCCATGTCGTAGCTAATTTTGTTTTATCTGATGACATGTTATGGCGGACTCGTACATTAGAATGAAATTCCATTTCATCTACTTGATTGGTTCCCGATTTCTCAAGATCCTCTGAGTTTGATAGTAGTATGTATGTGATTGTGCATTTTCCCCAAGGAAATTAGTTTGTTGAATATGTTTGATCGGTTGTTGTAGAAGGGGGGAAAATTATTAATTTTATTTTTGCCGGTTACTACAAATTCTCGATTAACACTTTACGTCATGTTGGGCTTTTGAGCGTTGTTTTAATTGTGATTATGCTTCTGCCAACAAATTGACCATCAAATTCCATTCAATTCTATGCGTGCAGTCGAGAGTTCTTTAATTATTTATGTTTCCGATGTTTGAATTATTAGGCCTCTTACTCTTCTGTAAAATTGATGAATTATTGCAGATGATAAGGACAAGAATGCAAGAAGTGCTTACTTCGGTTCACCGGCCCTGGATGTTTCTGTTGCGTTCCCTCAAGCAACTGCTGCATCTGTCTTTCCTCCTTCCGGTTGGAATTCTTAACCTCCACTGCTTCTAGTTCTATTTCCGACTATCATCTTTATTTCTGTTAGGCTTTAGCTCATGCATTTACATTTGGTGTAACTCCAGTCATTTCTTCCCAACGTATACTTGACTTCACCACGGCTCATTAAGTTTTTTTAACAATTGTGCACTCAGATTTTTTGCTTTTGTATTTTTAAAGATCCCCGGTCACTGCACATTCGGGATCTAGTAGCCAAGGGTAATAGGGTCAGTTGCTCTCATAAGTGTTGAAACAACTTTTTTACTGGTTCAATGTCATCCTTCAATTCGTTTGTTTGTTTATTTCCCCATTCTTGAAATTTGCTTTTGTATAATTACAGTATCGGACTACTATCAGTTCAACGACCTATTGACTCCTGAGGAGCAAGCTCTCAGAAAAAAAGTGAGACAGTGCATGGAAAAAGAAATTGCTCCAATTATGACAAAGGTGCTATTTTTCTCCCACGTGTCTCTTTGAAGGAAATGAAACATACTAAAAGTTGGCCTTTGTATCGGCTGCTAATTCACCGTCTAGTTCTGTTTGGTCTATGCTATGTCTCTTTTGCTTGTTTAAACTACAATTCTAAAGTCTGTTGATCTGGAAGTTTTACCTTGTCAGTATTGGGAGAAGGCAGAGTTTCCATTTCACGTTATCCCAAAGCTTGGTAACTTGTGCATTGCTGGTGGTACGATCAAGGTACCTGCTTTTTGTTTCTGTTTCAACTCTTGAATCTACGTTAAATTGTTTCAATATATCTGAGTTTTTTTTTTTTTTTTGGATTTTTTTTTTTTTTTTGTTGTTGTTGTAGTAGACGTTAGGTGCTTAAGTGTTCAAGATTTCATATAATTTTTATTAATCCTCAATAATAGCTCTATGTGGATCGGAGGAGCAAAAGCAGAAATATTTACCTTCCTTGGCAAAGTTGGACACTATCGCTTGTTGGGTAAGGGGATTGTTATTGAACTTGATATCAATTTCATAGGGCGTGCTTAATTTTCAGTTAATTGAACAATTCTTTTCCCCTTTTCTAGGCTTTGACTGAGCCTGAAAATGGAAGTGATGCCAGTGGTTTAAGAACAACAGCAACAAAGGTTTCGTGCTCTTTACTTTCTTGTCTGTCATTTTTTTTACTGTAGGAATGGCTTTCCAATAATTGGCATAGTTAAACGTTTTTAACTTTTTATATTTATTTGACATCGAGACAACCAGGTTGAAGGAGGTTGGTTAATAGAGGGGAAAAAACGCTGGATAGGAAACAGTACGTTTGCTGATTTATTGGTTATTTTTGCCAGGAATACAATTACGAATGAAATAAATGGGTAAGTGCAAGGTGGTATAAATTCTCCTCACTATCATTTATTACAGTGATCGTCAAGTATTTACATAAAAAAATGTATGACACATGCAGATGATTCCCCATTTCTCAACTTTTTTCTGAAACTTTTTGCATTGCGTGTTCCCCTCTAGTCAATATCATTTGTAAGAACGTATCTTTTAGAATTAATTTCTGTAAACAGCAAACTGAGTACCCTCCCTGTGATACTCATGAAAGTTTAAATTCTCTGTGATGTCCACAATACTTCCAAGATGCCCTCTCTTCACCCTCCCTTGGTAAGCTGTTTGCACATCATTCATGTGTACATTAGTACTTAAGATGTCTGCAGATTCGTGCTACACTCACACCTCCCCANCCTGTGATACTCATGAAAGTTTAAATTCTCTGTGATGTCCACAATACTTCCAAGATGCCCTCTCTTCACCCTCCCTTGGTAAGCTGTTTGCACATCATTCATGTGTACATTAGTACTTAAGATGTCTGCAGATTCGTGCTACACTCACACCTCCCCATGTTACATGTCACACGCTGACTCTGCCTGAAAAACGCCATATAGGAGCAACTAAAAATCCAAAATTTACTCACAAAAATGTGTTATACTGGTTGTTCATTGGGTCATATCATTTGAATGATTCTAGCTTCTTGAGTTGGCACGTGTGCACTATTCAGAAAAAATTAAGAATAATCAAAAGGTGGCAACAAGAAGAACACAACTTATGATATGATTTTTGCACTTGCGTTTGCAATAATTTTACCCGTGTAACTTTTTTCCATGGATTCTGGTTTTCATTTTGGCCTTCCAGATTTATAATCAAGAAAAATTCCCCTGGTCTGATGGTTACAAAGATAGAAAATAAAATTGGTTTGCGGATCGTTCAAAATGGAGACATTGTGATGAATAAAGTTTTTGTGCCCGATGAAGATAGGTTACCTGGTGTAAATTCATTCAAGGATACAAATAAGGTAAGTTTTTTTTTTTTTTTTTTTTTTAAATATATTTAAATGTTCATCTTATTCTTGTCTTGTTGCACATTTCAGCTTGTATGCATGTGTTAGAAAAAAAGTCATCCTGCTTATTTGTCGTCTCTTTATTTCTCTTAATAAAATGGGGTATTTCATTGTCAGTGGCTTCCATGATATTTCATATTCTAACCTCTAATTTTGATCGATAAAGTAAACGAAGATTCAGTGGATACTTTCAGATTTTACTCTGTTTCCCACCTTTTTGTTTGATAAAAAATTTCATCTCTCTTTTTCTCATACTCAAAATATGACACCAAGGGATTTGGGGATGCTCGTGTATGATTTGAAATGTGACCAAAAAGTATGAACGATTGGTATGCCAAATACTTTCACAGTACATGTTGAAGTTCACTGATGTGATGGAAAATCTGAAAATCAATTCATTGGCCTGTTAAGAAAAAATATCTCTTCTTGAATTTAGTTTCTTTTATCAACATTTTTACTAGTTCTATAGTTATAACTAGTGCTCTATGTGGCAGGTTTTAGCGGTTTCACGTGTAATGGTTGCCTGGCAGCCCATTGGCATAGCAATGGGCGTTTATGACATGTGCCATAGGTAGGCATAACAAACATTTTGTTACCCTTTTTCTTCTAATTGATCTATTAATTGCAAAATCTAGGCATTATATTTCTAATGTCCAAGCAATCCAGATATTTGAAGGAGAGGGAACAATTTGGAGCACCATTAGCAGCTTTTCAAGTTAACCAACAGAAACTTGTCCTCATGCTGGGAAATGTTCAAGCAATGTTCCTCATGGGTTGGCGACTTTGTAAATTATATGAAAAGGGCACGATGACTCCAGGTCAAGCTAGCTTGGGGAAGGTTAGAGCTTAGGATTAAACTAAAATAACTTGATGAATATTAATTAATTGCCTCCCTTTTCATTAATATTTGTTTCTTATATTGGCATCAGGCATGGATCACTCTGAGGGCTAGGGAAACCGTTGCTCTAGGACGTGAGTTGCTTGGAGGCAATGGGATTTTATCTGACTTTCTAGTTGCAAAGGTTTGCAAATACTCACTTTCTTGTTTATGTCATATATTGACGGAAAATGATTTTGGTTTCTGATTTAAAATATGGTCCTATAATACGTAATTACTTATCTTTCAAGCTTGAATTTCAATTACAAATTTAGTCTGTCAACTATAATCTATAAAATTTGCTTATAAATTAGAAACTAAGATGCTATTTTTTTCAGGCATTCTGCGATTTGGAACCAATCTATACGTACGAAGGAACCTACGACATCAACACGTTGGTAACCGGCAGAGAAATCACAGGTGTTGCCAGTTTCAAGCCTGCTTCTCTCGCCAAAAGAAGCCGTCTCTAATATGTTTTCTGCCTACCAACAGTTGCAAGATTTTCTGATGCGAAATTTTGCACACTGGCTGGTGAGGTAACCAAATGATATTATCTATGAATAAAATGTGTATTTATTTAGTTTCTTATGGATTCTGTCTACGGGATACTTCATCACAATGTGTGAATAAACTATTTAAAATTAATAAAAACATCAGTTATTAAGTAGTTTAAAGATGAACTAATCAGCAGTGACATTTGCAAGTCGTTCTCTGTAGCGCACATAGTTTTAGCAAAATGTTCTCAGCCGATTATTGTGAATAGAAGAATGAACATTTGTATGTGACGAATTAGTCTCTATCATAAATATTAGTTTTACAATCCAATGCAATTTAAATTAATTAGAGATCAGATATGTTTACAAGTTACAAATCTACATCATTAAATAATATGAGTTTTAACTTAAAACTAAATTGTTATATTCTAAAGTTTAGAAATGTATTTTTTATTTCTAAAGAATCTCATCAAATTTAGAATTTTACTGTTGAAACTTTCTCTGACTCCTACAATAATAATTTTCGTCTCAAACTAGTAAGATTAATTGCGTCCTAGACAAGGTAAAGCAAAATATTTTTTTTCCACAAATATAAAGCTCTATTTGCTTTAATCATGGACTTTCATGGATATTGAGAGATTTGCTTGTCATACCCATCATGAAAATTATTCGAATAATATTTGGAAATAGCACTCATCCCATCTTTGATAACTACGAAAGTTCTATTTAATGGAAGTATTTTAATGGTTTACATACACAATAATAAATTAGAGTGAAGTTTACCTCACTCGAAACTAATCTTATCACTGTGCTCACCCCACACTAAGAAGATAATGCATAATTTAGTAGATATGCCTGAATTAAGATAATGCATAATTTAGTAGATATGCCTGAATTTATGGAGATTTGATGTGAAGGTTTAATGTAGCCATACAAACTTCTAATTTCACGGTCTATAAACCTATTGAAACGGAATGTCAAATCTGCGATTGAATTATGGGTCTCTCATAGGTGGGAGTAAATTGTGTTTATGTGGGGGGAAGAAATACTTACGTGGGGACTACGTTCGTCTTTTCACTAATTCCACAATTGTTTTTTATTTGTTTAAGAAAAATTATAGAATAATTTATTTTGGTGCTTTTCAGTTAATTTTAAAGATTAAGAAAGAAGTGGAAATAGTTCTAAACGATATAATAATTAACTTGAGGTTTTAATTTATTAAAAAAAACCTAATTTTAGAGATGTGAATGAATTTTTGTCAAAATAAATAAATAAAGAATCGAATTCTGGTTAAGAGAGGCATCAGGTTCTTCTGCAACCAACACACTATAGGTTGAGGCGAGAAGTCTGGCTCCCGCGTAAAGAGGCTGGGTTGGCTTGCGTTGGAGGGAAATTAGGGCATTGAACCATTGTCATCGCGACGATATTATTTAGGTAAAGATATCCTAACTTCATCTGTTTCGATCGACTTTCCTTCGTTGAAATTCCGTTTGTCTGAGTTATTTTCCATTGATTGAAGGGTTTTGCTTATGCTTATCTCTTCTATACTTCTTTACGAGTTTTTATAGTCTTCGCCGATTTCTTTTGATTCCTTGAAGGAAGATAAAACCAGATTCTGTAAACTTCTTCTTCCGTTTCAGGAATACGCATCAAGCAGCCATCTGAATCGCTATTGATTTATCTGAATACTTGGAAACGAGCATGGCGGGTGGAAATTTCATGCACAGAGTAGTTTCTTACCTCGTGAATGAGGTTATCGTCAACAGTCTTGCGAATAGGTAATTGAATGATCCGACTTTATTGCATTAGACGACTTTTTTTTTTCTTCTTCTTTCGTGCCCGTATTTGAATTGGACGATGAGGATATATATAATGAGCTTCATTCTCTGGCCTGAGGGACCGATTTTAGTTCCTATTTGGCTCGTTCTATCGAAAGAAAAAAAAAAAAATCAAATTTGCTTTTATGTTTATCTTCTGCCTTCATGGTTGGGTGTGCCGATAAAGAAATCTGAGAAAATTTTGCTAGAGGTCCATTGATCTTCCATATATGAAATTTTATATAAAATTGATGTCCAACGATCTACGTCTGCTAAACAAGATTTAGCGGTTGGAGTTGAGAGCAAATTTATTTATTAGCTTTAGCGCCTGGTTGATGGTTGCGCGTGCAGCTTGGGAGATTCTATAAACTTTTGCTATAGGTACATTTTCTATTTCTCAATTGAATTTGATGGTGTCTGATCTATGTTTGTTAAATCTATGCTGAAATCGGAACTTAGGTGGTTGAGTTAGAGTAATTTTTATCTTTTGATATATTTTTTCATTTGCGTGGTCTGTTCAGTTGTTTGTACAAGTTCTAGCAGTTAGATTACTAATATAAAATGGAATGAAAGAACGATACAAGAGGTTTGTCGCTTTGTGCTTTGAAAACACTTCTTTGGTTATAGTCTTTCCCAACCCATTCAAAAGTGGTGGTAAAGGATAGGACAATGTGTAGCTAGATCATTTAGGAGGGACTTATTAGTGAAAATACCTTTGGAGTCTTTTATCCAAACCCATTAAGCTTGAGGGAACGATGGTTTTTGCAAAGGAACCGGGGTGTCGATATAGGAAAAAGTAAATTTAATCTTGTAATTATAGTCCTTAAATTCCTATGAAGTGTATATTACGAAAAGACGGGGGAGTCTTGTTTTCAATCAAGACTGTGATCAATTTCTGTACTTGATTTTTATAAATTATTTTCACAATTCTGTTTTTTCACTCTAAAATTAGACGAGTCTTTCCAGTTTCCCCTTGGTTATACTGAATGTATTTCATTGATCTGTTCAAAATTCTGTGTGAAGTCTTTTGTGTGCCCCAAGATTGTCTCTGTAGTTATTTAGGCCTTTGGAACAATGTCTCTGCTCTAAAACGGCCATTCCTTGCTGTCTTCCCCAAGATTATCTCTTATTCCCTCGTTTGACAATCTCTAATGCTGACATTGTGGGCATGCAATGATTATGGAGAGGATTGAATCAATTATACTTTTAAGAGTTTGGCAATTTTGGAATCTTTTTCCCCCAGCATTTCTGGTATTGAATCCATGATGTTCAAGCTCAGTGACAATTGAAAAGTCACATTTTCCCTTTCTTGCAGCCGTACGTTTCAAAGGTTTGCTGTGAGGACATCAAAGCAGATCGAGGATATATCCAACAAAGGTAGCAACTTTAAGGTTTTTGTTTCACTGATTTAACTTATGCTAACAAGACCTTGGAATTGTCTTGCAGCTTCTCAGAAGAAGCAAGAACTTGCGGAACAAGTGAAAGATCTCTCCAAAAATTTTGATGTGAGACTCTTCTTACAGCTTAGATCTTTCTTATTTTGAACAGCATAGACATATATCCTCACGCCTTATTCGAATTTTCTTTTTGCAGTCTTTCAAGAACCAATAATGGCAGAGTGGAACGTTTTATTGCGACATTATGTAAATCCAATTCCAACTTTTCAAATCCGTTTGCTCTTTGCTTATAACAGTCGCAGATAGCATTAAGTAGTAGTAGTACTGTTTACAGCTTTATCTTGTCTATGTAATGAATAATTGTGACGGTAAAATTTTAGATCCGTTCCTGGAACTTGGTCAGCTGTGCCTGTGTTTGAAGCCAGCCAGGATAAACCAATTTCTGCCTTACTTCCTCTGACTGTGTAACCTGTTTACAGCCTTATCTTGTCTATGTGGGACTTTTAAGCACGTCATGAATCAAAGCATTGCCAATTTTGGTATTTCAAGAAACTTGCGTCCGATCATGAAGCAGAGCATGCCTTTTAGCCATTTGGATGAAAAAAGAAACCTTTTTGACACTTTGATTTTCCATAAGAGAACCTTTCTGACGACATCAACTAAAACTATCGACATAAAAACATGCAATTATAGTCATCAGAATATAACTTTAGAAAGCGTGTATGCATGTTAAACGAGAGAATTTTTAATTCCACGAAACAAAATTTTAAAATTTCTATAATTTTTTAAAGAAGAAGTTATATCGACACCGATTTTCCTCTGAGCATTCACATATTAACACACAACATAGAAAAATAAATACGAGTTTATCCGTCTGCGGTCGAAATAAAAGATGGTTAACAAAAAAAAAAAAAAAACAGGGTTTAAAGACAGCAGGAACGAATGAAAAGATAAAAGAGTAAACAAAATAGATTAGGGTGATTCAGTCGCACATCTCACCGACTATCAAAATCCAAGTATGTCAACCATACAAAAGAGAAGTTGGATTCATTAATAAAGAACGTTTCACCACTTTAAATCTGGCAACCATCACCTGCTCATTGTGTGTACAAACGAGGTAAAGCCAAATTTCAAGAAAGAAAAAGCGAAGGGGGATTTCCTGTTTTGTCCTTTTACTTCTTTTTTAGAGTGTGGTTTTTGGGTGCTCATTCTTGGGAGGCACCACCATTGACTGTGGCATCCATAGGCTCATCAGCATCTTTAGGGTCCTCTGTTTTGTCTCCCTTCTTACCTGCCAACAACGGAGTAAATGTTCAGAAGATCAAATCAAATATTATCCGAAACATGTCCGTTGGTTGTTGGTAAAGAGTGGTTGGAAAAGTATTGTCAGACCAACCTATTATCTTTTCAAAACCAAAACAGTACATCGGAAAACATTATGTCAATGGCAAAAAAAAATGTTTTTGCGGTCTGTCTGTTAGCTAACCTTTCTTCTTCTTTCCGCCACCCTTTTTCTTTGTCTTCGTGCCCAATGCCAACCATGCCTTGATTTCAGGATCCTCAATTGTTTTTGTAGGCTGCAGATCCTGCAGGGGATGAGATGTGACTCGATCGGATCCATTAGGCATCAGCAAAACGGTGAATTTGATATGAGCAACGTAATCACCTGATATACACACAATGAATTTAGCCATGCAGCAAAAGAAGAATTGAAATGCTTAGGCCAAAAGGAAACTCAAACATAATCAGCCTCACCAGGCTTCTCATGAAGAACAGGGTATGGCTGCAAAAGATCATGGTTAACACATTCCACCAATCCAAGCCGAGCCCTTTTCTCTTCCAAAGCCCTGCAGCAATTATGAGATTATATGAATTAACAATAGAGGTGCAGAAACAAAAATATTGACAGTGGCCATATGAGAAGCATAACGAACCTTGCTGAGAAAGGCATTATAGGAAACTTCTGAGTTATTTCACTGAAAATAAATCTAGAGGCTTTCATCTTTAAATGATAGTTCCTGTCCACAGCTCTTTTATAAATAGTTGTCTGCTTCTCATCCAACAACTTGGGCTTTCCTTCTCCTGTGCTTGTAACTATATCTATTGAGTACACCTCGTTCTCCTCAAATTCTGCTTCATCAACCCTCGTCTCAGGATTGGCAACGCTCAATACAACCTTGTTCCCATCAATCACAAACTGCTTCAGCTGATGGCTAAGAACACCTTCGACGATTTTGCAGTCATAAGATGCAGCAACCTTTTGAATTGCTTCTGTAACATCCTTGTTCTGTAAAATGAAGTTTTATCAAAAGAGTGAAAAAAAGAAATAGAAAAGAAGTTTAATAGAGAATTGAAATGGGTGACTGCCTCTTTTCAAAAGGCCACACACGTGGTTATCTAATTGGCAATACTTCGAAATAAATGAGAAAACAACAGCACTCAAAATTTTGTTTATCCCAAGTTCCTAAACATTGAAATCAAACCAATGAAAGTCCATGATACTCTATCAGTGTAACTATGACATGAAAAGGCTTCATTGGATGCAATCCATAGCCATTGTAGTTATCATCAAGTAGAGACCATGTTGCCACGAATAAAGAATTCTAATAAACGAAAATTTTCAAAACAAGAAAACAGGAGAGGAACCCCAGGATCCTAAAACTGGAAACAAAATCACTTTAGGTCCACGATACTCTATCAGTGTAACTATGACATGAAAAGGCTTCATCGGATGCAATCCATAGCCATTGTAGTTATCATCAAGTAGAGACCATGTTGCCACGAATAAAGAATTCTAATAAACGAAAATTTTCAAAACAAGAAAACAGGAGAGGAACCCCAGGATCCTAAAACTGGAAACAAAATCACTTTAGGTCCACGATACTCTATCAGTGTAACTATGACATGAAAAGGCTTCATCGGATGCAATCCATAGCCATTGTAGTTATCATCAAGTAGAGACCATGTTGCCACGCAGAGGCAGTGTAGACTAAATAATTCTAACAGACAGAATATTTCAAAGCAACAAAACAGGAGAGGAACCACAGGATCCTAAGCCTTGAAACAGTCACCTTAAGTCCATGATACTCTATCAGTGTAACTATGACATGAAAAGGCTTCATTGGATACAATCCATAGCCATTGTAGTTATCATCAAGTAGAGACCATGTGTTATACAAAGACAATGTAGGAAAAAAATGTTCTAGTAACAAATGGATTTGTTTTTATCAAGAAAACATGGGGAAAAAATTTCCTAGGTTCCTAAACCTTGTAAAAAACCACGTCAAGACCATGATTCTCTATCAGTGTAACTATGACATGAAAAGGCGTCACTGGATGCAATCCATAGCCACGGTAGTTATCATCAAGTAGAGACCATGTTGCCGCACAAAGGCAATGTAGGAAAAAGTGTTCTAAGCTCACTGAGGTGTACAAATATTTACTAAAAATTAATTTGTTTTAGGCACCTCCATATTCCGTAATATACACTAAAATGGTTGTAAAAAGGAATTTGGCATAGAAAAACTATGATAAAACCACAGGTAAAATGATTTGGGCCAATGTTGGACATAATAGGTTTGACTATGGATAACTATCCATGCCTACCTAGTGTTACTCCAAATATGGCCATAGTTCATGTAGGCAACAGGGAAAAGAGGAAATCAAAAGAAACAACTGATTACCTCGGCAAAGTTGCCTTTCAAATAAACAGAAAAATCAACATTCATTTAGTAGAATTTAAATATCCAGATATTCACAACATACTTTTAAAAAATATCATGATTTAGATTGACCGACAGACTCAAAAATTTTACATCAAGTCCAAACGAATTAAAATTTATAGCTCAACAGCATAACAGGTTACCTTTTTTCCAGGCCTCACGAGCCTCAACGCAACTTCGGCTGCAGTGTTAGCAGCTGCAATAACATCGGCAGCTCTTCCTGTAACGGGACCTTCTTGGAGCACATGAGTATGAGCGACCACAGCAATAAACCCGTCAATATGACAACCTAAGTCACTGCATTAAGACAAAATTCCACCATGGTTTTATAATTCCATCATTAGTGTAACAACTGAGTTACCCAAATACATTAGTACAGCTTACATCTTAACTATATCGCCCTCTTCCAACACTGTCGCGTCGGATGAAAGGGGTGAGAAGTGACATACAGTGTTGTTAACAGAAATGCAAGTTGGAAAAGCAACACCTCTTTCAATCTTCTTCTTGGCATTTTTGTACACATTGCCAGTTTGCCTATGCCCAACAAGAGAGAAACAAAAAACACAGAGAGAAGACCCCATTAAATTAGGCAGTTGATAAAACGCTCTGCGGGATGACATTGAAGAACAATCAAAAGCATTGAATTGACTTGAACAAGCGCGATCAGAAAGTAAATAGATCCTTCAACTTTAATAAAACTAAACTCTTACTCTCTAATGAATGAATCCCCTTTCTCGCAAACGTCAACAATCTTTGCTTTTGGTTTGCATTCGGATATCACCAACTGCAATGCCTCTGCATAAACATCCATTTGATCACTTAAAACACACGTTTCCACATAGAATACACCAATTTTCGGTATAAACATCAAGCAAAAACAGGGCTCGATTAACCAAATTTAAACTGATGTGAGATAGAGAGAGAGGGGATGGAGTGTTACTGTTGGCAATCTCAGCGGCGCTTTTGTATTTGGTGACTACTTCAGGAGAAGTAAGATCGAGCTCCTTCTCCTCCCTTTCCTCGTCGGACATCATCTACGCCGGCGAAGAAAAAAACAGTCCGACGGATTGAAAACGGCTGAGGAAAGAATGAGAAATTAGGATAAAAGTGTGAAGGTTGATAGAGGACAGAAGGGAGTAAGCAAGGAAAGTGGAGAAGGATTTAGGGTTACAATCGGTGAGGTGAGGCCGCACTTTCATTTCTTATATAAGATTTCATTTCCAATGACGATCTAGGGTTTTGGTTGTGATGCGTGTCCCTCTTTGCAATACTCATGGCCCCACACCCACTAGCATATTTTGTATTTACCTGTCTATTTTTTCTTTTTTCTTTTTTATTATTTATTGTGTTAACGATTTAGTTTCTTTTAAGACTTGTTTCAAATAATAACAAAAATATCTTTAATACCTGTTTTTGGAAAATAATATAATAATTTATTAATTTATTAATTACATTTAATTAGGACTATTGATTTTGATTTTTTAAGTTTAGTATATCAAATCATCCACGGGTTAATTAATATATTTATTTAGTGAGTAAAATAAATATATTAATGAGATATTAATAACCTCCAAACCTTCCTTTATTTTGTTTTATCCGAAATATAGTACCTCTCTTATTTTATTTCATCCCAAATTCTTATTATTTTATTTCCTTGGTCTCGTTTATTTGAAAACACAGAAAGTTTTTTAAACAAAAAAAAATTGAAAAAATAATTATTATTTGATTCCTAAGATACAAAGAAATGATAGTATAAATATTTTGTCATTACACCATATAATATTGATCGCTGCAATATAATAAAATGAGATATTCGTTTGTATTCGAACAACTCGAATTTAGGCAACTTTTCGAAGAACTTTATAATACACTTTGGCTAAAGAAAAAAAAAATTACACATTACATTTCCAACGAGGAAAGCTTCGATAATATAAAAATGGCCTCAATACTTGAAAGTCTTTCTTTTTTATTTCATAATTTTTTTTTAAACATCTCTATAATAGTTTAAGAAATTACGTATTCTAACATTAGGTTCAATGTACTCTATATTTTTAACTATTTCCTCTTAAATTCTATATATTTTAAAGTTCTTACCTAAAAGATTATTAAAAGGATTATTGAAGAAATGTTGAGGAAGGTATCAAAATTCGGTAAAATATTTATTAGAAACTAAAAAAAAAAAATAGTAGAATACATATTTCATGGTAACGTTATGGTGCACCAATAACACAAGCGTGTGCACCACTCAACTCGTCAATGATATACTCTCAATAAAAAAGACAAGTTAAAATCATCTAATCTTTTTTTTTTTTTTTTTTTTTTTTTTTTTTTTTTTTTTTTTTTTTTTTTTTTTTTTTTTTTTTTTTTTNAAAAAAAAAAACTCGAAGCTAGTTTGCCACATAACTTCTCCCTTCCTTCCCTAGCCTCCTCCAATATCAATCATCAAATGATCAACATCTTCCTCATGTCTCGCGAACAGACACAGAGAAAAAATCTTAACCTTCCCAAGATAGAAGAAAATAGCGCAAAAGAGGGAAAAAGGAAAGAGAAAATGAAGAGAATAGGAAAGACAAAATAAAGAGAATCTCCTAAGATGGATTCGAGGGATAAAATTTGAATGTCCCTTCTCCTTACAATCACATGATGGTCTACAACGATCCTTCCAAAGATAGAGTGAACAGGAATCAGAAACTGTGCTGCTAGTTCAATTAGCAAGAAATTCATAAACATGTCATGCTTAAAGACTCCATCCTTCAACTTCGACAACATGATACTCATGGAATGGACCATTTTCTTCCATCTTACATTCGAGCAACATTTTGCTCTTTAACACATATTTCCCTCTTGATCATGCCCATTTACGCATCATGAAACCAGAAACTGTTGCATTAACCATATTGAAGGAATAATCTGTGTGTGTACGTGGGTTAGAGAAAGAGAATATGAATGAAGAAAGGTATCATTCAACTTAACAAAAGTATATTTGAGCCTAACATATATTTACCCATTCCACCTCTCATCAGCTGGATCAAAGCCTAACAACATTATATCAAAAAAAAAAATACTTCAAATAAATACTTGAATTCATCATACCAGTAATAGCAATAGATCCATCCATTTGTCGCAAAATCAGAGCCCTGCAGTCCACTCTGAAAGACAAATAGTTGGTTAACTGAAAATTTTGTGTTACCAACCAAACTCATTGACATAGCCAATGTGTATACAGAGGCAGCATCTTTCAACGAAGTCAATGAAGTTCTCTTTTCTTACTATCCAAGACCTTTTGATAACAATGTTTACCTGTTACAATGCTACAAGGAAGTATGTCATTGATTGCAAAACAACATCCACCAACAAGAAGTCTTGATACTACCAAAGAATTCAAGAATTGTAACTAAAGAATATGCTCTAATCAGAGGCTAATGGGCTGTCACAAAGTAAACAGCACTGAAATTTCTACCAGTCTATAAATTATAATACTTTCCCATGTGATCTATTTTAAGACACGAGGTGCGAAAACTTCATGGTTATTTGGATGGTGGCTGAAACAGTTGTAGAAAAATGAAGGTATGCAATAAGAGACGCTAAAAGACCATCACTTGGTCTGCTGTGGACTTCATAATAAAGCAAGCCAAAAATGTTCCTAGTATTCATATGGGAGCATCATGAAGATGACTCTTCTCATACAAGCCAATAAATTGATCGGCCACAGCCCACACAATGGCCTGCCCTGGTGGAATCCTCATGAGTCGGGGCAGCAGCCCTTTCCATAAAGTAAAAAGTCCCTCCTCTGCGTATATAGTTCTGATAGCATGGAACATGCCTTTGTACTTGAGTTCACCAGTGCCTCGGCTCTGGGCCATTAACCTAGTTTTCACAACATCAAAAGGACCAGTGCATAAAGGGCCTGCTGTGCCTGCTAGGAATCCCGATACCATTGACTGCCATGGCTGAAGGACTTTTCCATCCCCTTCATGTCTGTTCCAAAGAACAACATCAAAAGCATTCTTGGCAGTAAACATGGCAGCCTGGTTTGTACCATTCCGCATAACAGTTGGAGCAGCACCTGCCCAAAGCCCTAGAAGGCCTTCTTCTCGAATAATCATTCGAGCACAGTGCACTGGACCCTTGTACTTAAGGAGATCAGGACTCAGTCCTTTCTGCTGCTGCAATCTAATTTTCACCACCTACACCAGCAATATCCGCACCAATATGTTAGTCATCCCACACTTTTTCCGATTGGACAAACATAAATAAATAGGGTGCAAGTTGAAGCTAAACAAACTGACAAAACAAATCAACTCAGGCCAAAGCGCTTACACCTTATTACCTAATTGACCAGGAAAAATCTCTTCAAATGACCAGCACAGTTGCAGTGTATCAACAAAAAGCAAGAAAATAAATATTTCCTTCTCTGAGTCAAACTTTTCTTCTAATTCAAACCTTTGAACTTGAATCTAACTCCCCAACATCTTTTATTAGCTACATCATTATCTTGAGACCTTCTGTAAATTGACTCTGAAAAGCCCACATGGCTTTACTTTTAGTTTTACCCCAAAAGTCTCATTCTAGTAAAAATAATTGTCTGCCACTTATAAAACCTAGATCTTCCCCTTCCCTATCAAATTTGTAACATTGGTTCGTTTCAGATCTTTTTTTTTTATCCTTTGTAATACATATTAGATTAATCCATAGATCATACCAATCAAATCCCTTCTTTTAAACTTGAAACGTGAGATTTTGGTTGCAATCCCAATAACATTGATGACTTTCCATTTAGCATTCTCCCCTACCCTAATTTAGCAGCTAAATAAACCCAAATGAAAGCAGCGTTGAAAATGGTGAAGAAGCTGATATTTTCTAAAAGCTAGAACATGCTCGAGTAACAACAACTCTTAAAAGGTTCTCACTATAGTTTTTTTTTTCTTGTAATAATTTTGTTACTGTAAATTAAAAAATGTAAGAATAAATGCTTATATTAAAGATCTCATAAAAAAGAATCAACCCACAAATGGTGTCTGGCGGAGTAAATGAAGTGGACAAAGTTTCTACAGTCCAAATCAAACTTCGTCCAACTATATACCTATTCTGTCTTTCTATGACTATGACTATGATAATAATTTTTTTTAATGTTGTGAACTTAGAAACGTGAAATTTCTAAATGTAAAAAGGCTAAATCATTGTTATATAGAATATACTAAAATGCGAAAAGAGCACAAAGAATAACAGAGTCCTCTGGCCCTAATGAAAACTAATTAATTCATTTTCGTAATGTTAAAAGGGCCAAACACTGTCCATCACCAGTCCCAACCAACCAACAAGCAAGTAATATATTATATTTATCCTACTCACCCGAAAAAGGCAATGCCAGCGCCTTATTTGGAATCTGGTTTCGCCATTAATGAAACCCAAGTTTTTCCGTTGAAAACAAAGCATATGAGCGTTTAAAATTGATAAAGTACACCGCCATTAAAGAATCAGCAAAATGTGTTTATATTATTATATTATCAGTCCTGTCGGCGCCAACTATCGTCCACGACAAGGTTTCCGATTGTTGAAGAGAACCAGTGGCCTCAACTAAACCTAGAGACCAACATTCAGATCTAACGATTATCAATTTATAATTCTACAAATAAATTTCATAACCTCCCATCTTGGGGAAAATTAACTGGTTAGGCGTCCTTCCTCTGGAGATAATCTCGAATTCAATAGTCTAAAAAAGATAAATAATCATGATTCCATAACCAAATCCGTCGAATATGAAATTGGAAGTTGAATTGCAGCAGATTATTTGACATTGAGAGAGAGAGAGAGATGCAAACTGACCTCAAATGGAGTAACAATGACGAGAGCCTCCAAAACCCCGGCACCGAATCCAGAAACCAGACGAGCGTGATTGCTAAGCTTTCCAGTCTCCGAATCCTTAAACGCGGACTGAAGCACTGCATTGGACCCCATGCGAAGCGCATATTTCAAGGTCAGGTGAGTAGCGAACGGAGTCAATCCCTTCCAAAGAGCCCGAACTCCTTCCGTTTGCGTAACCGTGGCTCCACAGTGGACAATCCCCTTGTAAGCCCCGGTCCGATCGAGCTGCAACCTAGTCTTGATAACATCAATCGGCTGTAGACAACAGGCCTCCATCACCCCTCCGAGAGAACCAGAGATCGCCTTCATGTATGGAGGAATCGATTTCTTCGATCTCTGTTCCGTAGTCGACCGACGAGCTTCCTGGTTCTCCATTTTCTCGGTCTTGAAACCCAGAATCGTTGCTCTTTGCTCGTCCACCTTCCTCTCGTTGTGTTGTTACTGAAGTTCGACCACCATTTGGGTCTTTAATGCTTGATGCTTTGCTTAAGCTCTCGGTGAATACAGCACCACGAACGAGGAATTGATGAAGCTTGGAGTTACGACGCTAATGGCGGCCCGGGAAAAAGTTGCTTGTTCTTTTATTACAGGTTGTCCACGTGATTCATCATTAGACATCAAATCAGAAGAATTTGGTTTCATTCAAATTTAGAATAATAAAATATGCGAAGGGGGGAATTATAATTTAAAATAAACAAATAATAACTATTTATTTCTATAATTTATTTATTTTCTTTTTATGTTTATTAACTTTTTTGTAATATTTTTAAAATCTATGTGACCTGTCCACTCTCGGAGATAATTTGAAAAATTTTCATTAATTTTTAAAGTAATTTTTACCTTAATTATAATTTGAAATTAGCTATTAATACCAATTGTTAAATCTAGGGTAAAATATTTATATGGTATAAAAGTGAAGGGTAAAAGGGTACGTAAATAATCTCCCCTGGTAGCCCTTTCATATATAGTAAGATCATAATTCTGTTAATATACAACTATTAAATTTGAGGGTAAAATAGGTATATATTAAAACGTGAAGGATAAAATGGGTACGTAAAGAGTTCATTTTTATTAAAAATATTCAGTTTAATTAAAAAACGAAAAAAGTTCCGTTGCCGGGAATCGAACCCGGGTCTCCTGGGTGAAAGCCAGATATCCTAACCGCTGGACGACAACGGAAGCTTTTGACCAAGTTTATGTCAGTTTTTAATTGATCCAAAACAAGCCCAAACCTTTTGGATCCAATCCAAAAGGCTAGACTCTGGGCTCAGCCAGCCGGCCCAATATGAACGAGTCCATACGGTAAAATACTTGGGCCAGCCCATTTTAAATAACAGCAAAACTGGATGAATAACCGTGAATTTGTTGTGACATGCGCTAATTCTCGATTCTCATTGGTCAGCTTTCGTGGTATGATTTTGGGCTGCCACGTAAGCATATTTACTGATTCGCTAAAAATCGAAGGCTCCGGATTTTTCTATTTCTTTCTGATCGGGGAAGAACCTATATTATTTCGCACCCGTCGCTTCGCCTCTCCCTCCATTATACCATCTCCCAATTACCAAATTCCAGTTTACGAAATCATCAGTTGCAGAAACTCGGCTGGATCTGAACATGGAGATTCGTCTTTCGCCGTTCATTCTCATTATGGCGTCTTTGTTCCTTTTCCTGTTGTCGGAGGCCAAAACCATGGACCCTTATAAGGTAACGAAGATTGGTCGGAGTTTTTCTCTCATTGATACATTTTGCCATTTTTTTGTGTATCGTCATTTTATTATGTTGATGTTCGGCTTGATTTCCTCCTAATTGTTTATAACTTGAGAAATTTACATGCGTTTTGTTACGGAGTATGGAAGTTTGTGGTGGTGTTATAGAATGGCTCATAATCGTTGCGTTTTCTGAAATTGTTTTCAGGTTCTTGGAGTTGAGAGGAATGCGAGTCAGCGGGAAATTCAGAAAGCTTTCCACAAGTATTTAACTTCCCTCCAAAATTTATGTTCTTGTTCCATTTGATTCAACTTCTTTTGGTTGTGTAGCTCATGGTGGAATTTATTAATCATTGGCAGGCTTTCTCTTCAGTATCATCCAGATAAGAATAAGAAAAAAAGCGCACAACATAAGTTTGAAGAAATCAATAACGGTATGTTACTTGCTTCGATCAACCATTGTATCTTTTCGCCAGGGCTTTTCTACTGCAGTTAATCTCTTTTCCCTGTCATTTCGATTTGTGGGATGAGTTTTGGTTGAATAGGGTGTACTTAATTTGAGTCATGAAGTTCAACATTGGAGAAGAAAAATAATGTTGCCCTGAATTGATATCATGTTAAAGTACTACTAAACCAACATGTCTAAATATGCCTAGTTTTCCACCACAATTGACCTTACTTCTCCATTCTTCAGCATATGAAATTTTATCAGATGAAGAGAAGAGAAAAAATTTTGATTTGTATGGCGATGAAAAAGGTAGCCCTGGGTTTGGCCCTGACTATTCAGGGGATCAAGGTGGTGGACATACATTCTTTACGAACGAAGGAAGAAGACAGGGTCAGCAGAACTTCAAGCCACAGTGGCAGGGTACTGGTGGACAAGGAGGTTCACAGTCTTTCTCATTTTCCTTTGGTGGACCGAGTGGTGGTTCAAATCCCTTCGGCTTTGGTATGGAGGATATATTTTCCAATTTTTTTGGAGGTGGCTTTAAGGATGAGGGTAATTTTGGTAGCCACTTTAAGGCCCAATCTGGATCTAAGAGTTCCTCAATCATCAAGGTCGTTAATAAACAAGTGTTTAAGCAAGAAGTTGTGGGCCAGGGAGTAACTTGGCTTCTGTTTCCCATCACGTCATCTCTGAAGGGAGTTGATCATGTTCAATCAATTATAGAGGATGTTGCCAGTTCGTTGCAGGGAGCTTTAAAGGTGCTATTAAGTAATCATATTTCTAAATTAAATAGTTATGGCGATTTTTCACTGTTCTCATCTTCTGTTTGACCTTTCAATTCAGGCTGGAAGGATAGATTGTGAATCAGAATCCTCTCTCTGCAAAGACCTTGGCATTTATCCTCATCGGACTCCTAGAATATTTGTCTATTCATACATAAAAAGCACCGATGGTTCTTTGGTAGAGTACAGTGGGGACGTTGCTGTGAAGAATTTGAAAAGTTTTTGTCAAGAGCATTTTCCCAGGTTCTCTCGACGGGTCGATTTGAGGCAATTTGACTTCTCTTCCAACAATGGAGGAAGATTACCCACTTTAATGCTTCTGTCAACCAAAAAGGATACACCTGTTATCTGGCGTGTCCTTAGCGGGATGTATAACAAGCAGTTCAGTTTCTATGATGCAGAGGTATATTATTACTGAGCGTGCTTGATTATCTCATTCTTGTATGAGGCTATCAGTATCCGTTGCATAATTATGTGGGTTATCTCTGTGGAGGTTCATCATTTTCATACTCTGATAGCAGATTTCTTTTTATTTTATTGCATAGGTCACGGATGTTTCAGATCCTACAATAAAGAAGTTAGGAGTCGATGCCCTTCCAGCTATAGTGGGTTGGCTATCAAATGGAGAGAGGCACGTTCTTAGAACAGGGATCAATGTGAAAGATTTGAGATCTGCCATTGATGATCTCAGTTATTTACTTGATGGTTTTGAGAAAAAGAACAGGAAGGCAGCGTCAAAGCCAGCCTCCAAAACACAATCTGATTCTGCACAGAATCGGATCCCTCTATTGACAGGGTCCAACTTTGATTCTATCTGTGGGAAGAACACTCCTGTTTGTGTTATTGGTGCCTTCAAATCTTCTAAAGCAAGGAATAAATTGGAAATGATCCTAAACATGGTGAGAGCACTCGCATTTACGTTTTGTCTCAAGCCGCTGCACTTTGGCTTGTTGATTGCTGCTATGCTATACCTTACATTTTCTGTCCCTCTTGATTTAATGTTTCAGGTGTCTCAGAAGACATTGTCAAGGCGTCAGATCTCTGCGCCTAGCTCTAAGGAATCCATATCCTATTCTCTCGTAGATGCAACAAAGCAACCATCGTTTCTTAAAGCATTTGACAGTGCTGGATTTAAATCCTCTGACCAAATACTGATCGCATACAAACGTCGAAAGGAGAAATTTGCAGCACATTTGGGTGAAATGACAGAAGAAGAGGTAGAAAAATTTATCGGCTCAGTACTTAATGGGGACATTACATTCACCAAGACCCGCCAGAAACCTGTCTTGAAGTGAAGGTCTGCCATTAACAAATGTACTCAATTCTTGCGGTCTTATGTACATTTTATGAATATAGTTAGAATGAAGTAAAAGAAAAGAGTATATAGTGAAGGGAAGAAATTATTATCTGGAGAGAAATCTGTGTTGATGTCCTATTGAGGGTGCCTGCATCAATGTTTGCCACCTGCATTTCGTGGGCAGAAAATCTTTTTTGTGTTAAAAAAAACAAAACATTAACCCCCGAGTAAATAATATAATTTAATATTTCTTGTATTTGGGCTCTATTATTTGTTATAGACTCTTGCACCTTGGAGAATGGGCCAACTTATTTTTGGGCTTTAGATGACTGGAGCTGGGTAATTCTAAAGCACGCAAGGCCCATGGGCCAAGAATTTTCCAGAAGATTCCAAAGCCCAAATTTGATGTTCGTTTGGATTATGTGGCTTCGCATGAAAAAGAGGAATATCACATGCTCGTCACGGGACATCCATCTCACATTCTTCCGTTGGTATTTGAAAAATATAAATATTCTCAACTGCCTTTTGTCCTTTTCGATTTCAACCTCTTTCCCATGTACAGATCACTTGCAAAACTACTTTTAAAGTTTTCGGTGTTCACACTTTCTATAATTTATTAACTAAATACAAAACCAGTACAATAATATTAAGTTTTAATTTCATTTATTATTTTTCTTTTCGAAAATTAGGAAGAAGAAAAAAACAAATCTCTACTCCTAATATTGTTGATTGCAGGAGAAAAAAGATACTAACTTAGTGAGAGCATTTAATTTTCATTTTTAAAATACAATTCAAATGTCTTAGAAAATAAATATATGAACTAGAAAATAAGAAAGAAATGGTAAGTGATGGAATATTCTCTTCTTTCTTTTTTTTTATTTTTTTAATTTTTTGGTATTGGAAAGTGGAAATTCCAGATTCAATAAAAGCTGTCTACTGAGCACCTGAAAAGATGCCACCGTTTTTTCTTCTCTTTTTCCATGTGAGAGAAAATAAAATCAAAAAATTAAAAAATTGGAACTTTTTAGCGGGTGACAGTGGCGCAGCTGGTTCATGACACGTGGCAAGCATTGCCGTACAAGGCAGAAGCAGCGAGACAACCGTTTAGCGAGTCAAATACCAGGTTACCCAAAACCGCCCAACTCCTGAAATAAAAGGGGCTTTCCCAGTTGCCAATTACCACTCTCAAACCCGCCATTTTGTTTCTGTCTTTTCCCCTGGTTTTCAGTTTTCATTTATTTTGCTATTTAATCATTTTAAAACAATTTTATTTTTTATTTTTTATTTTTAATTAGCCACCTCACATGCTCATAACGTGAATTATACACTTGGACCCTGGATGTGTTGTTTCACGCTGATCTGGTATATTTAAATTTCTCTTAATTTCACTCTTTTTTTTCTTTAAATAATACATGAATCAAAATTTGACAACTTGATATTTTAATTGAAAATAAATGTGTTAATTAATTGAATTAGGTAAAAGTTAACTTGATATAGCAAAAAAAAACAAAAAAAAAAGGGTTAATTGAGTTCACTTTATATGCCAAGTGGGTGTTAGTGCGGTATTAGGATTTTATATAATATAAAAGCTACTTTTACAAAGTGCTTAAAGGTGAGCCCCACCATAATAAACAAAAGTCAGTTAAATATTTAGTGACGTCAATTTTTTCATTGTATTTTAAATAAATTTCATGAAACATAAGAGAAACTTAAAAGGGACATTTCTATAGTCATGAATCGAACTGTTACAGTCACCATTCCTTTATTTATATATTGGTTTTGAATATTCTTAAATTGTTGGAATTTTAGGAAATAAGAATATTTTAAAAGTCAAGAAAACGACATAAGATACCGAATATGTTATATTCCGTTCCATTACATGTTTAACGGCGTCGGTATAAAATATTTTATAAAATAAAAATATTAGTACAATTCCAATTTTATGTCCAAATAGCATTCTATATGTTGTTTAAAAATTAATAAATAAATATAAAATAACATATATTAATAAATAGAAATACAGCGACCTCCCGTATTTGGAAAAAAAAAAAAAGTGATGTATTGTTGTTTTATTAAAACAATAAATGATGGAAAATTAATAAATAAGGAAGGGAGAATTTGATTTTCTCGTCAAACTCCGATCACAGTAATTACGGATTCTAGCCCACGAGAATCCACAGGCATCAGCGCACTCCAAAAATAACCTTTTTCAAAACCGTCTTTGTTTTGCTCTGTAAAAAAAAAAAAAAAAAAAAAAAAAAAAAAAAAAAAAAAAANACCACTCGCCACCCACTGCAACTCCCACGCCATTGCCGCCACTTCATCCCTTTATATATAAGCCTCTTCATTTCCTCTCCATTTCATCGTTCTAAACCACCGTTCTCTAATTTCCCGATTTCATATTTCGATCAAATCTCATCCATTCCTCAATCAATGGACACCAAAATCGGATCGCTCGATGCTTGCAAACCCGCCAACAACGCTGTCTGTTGCCCATCCAACGGCTCTGTTTGCACCATCCAAAATTCCGTCCCCTCCACCGTCGTCACCTCGTCGGAGGCTACACTTGGCCGCCACCTGGCGCGGCGCCTGGTCCAAATCGGTATCACCGATGTGTTCTCCGTTCCCGGCGATTTTAACCTGACGCTTCTCGACCATTTAATCGCCGAGCCTGGGCTCAACAACATCGGCTGCTGTAACGAGCTTAATGCTGGATATGCCGCTGATGGCTACGCCAGATCCCGCGGCGTCGGTGCGTGTGTCGTCACGTTCACCGTCGGCGGTCTTAGCGTTCTGAATGCCATAGCCGGCGCCTACAGTGAGAACTTGCCACTCATTTGCATCGTCGGTGGCCCTAACTCCAATGACTATGGAACTAACAGAATCCTTCATCACACTATCGGCCTCCCTGACTTCAGCCAAGAACTCCGATGCTTTCAAACCGTCACTTGCTTTCAGGTACTACACAAGATCTTATTGCATGCCTTTCTTTTGTGGTTCTAGATTTTTGTTGATTAATGAGGCGATTTCTTGTTTTTGTTTAGGCTGTTGTGAATAATCTTGAAGATGCTCATGAGTTGATTGATACAGCCATTTCTACTGCCTTGAAAGAAAGCAAGCCTGTTTATATAAGTATTGGTTGTAATTTGCCTGGGATTCCTCACCCCACCTTCAGCCGTGATCCAGTTCCATTTTCGCTTTCTCCCAAGTAAGTTCTGTTCAAGAATAAGTGCATAAATTGTTCTGTAATTTATTAGACGCTATTAGACGCACATTCACATCAGATAATTAAATTTCCTGGAAGTTTGGGGCCTAAGTTTATAATGGCATGTTAAAGAGGAACTTAGCTTTGAAATTATTGAATGGATTTCTGTGATGGGAACAGAGTGAGCAATCCACATGGGCTAGAGGCGGCAGTGGAGGCGGCGGCACAATTCTTGAACAAGGCCGTGAAGCCAGTGCTTGTTGGTGGGCCTAAATTGCGAGTTGCCAAGGGCTGTGATGCTTTTGTGGAGCTCGCTGATGCTTGTGGCTACGCCTTGTCTGTGATGCCATCGGCGAAAGGGCTTGTCCCCGAGCACCATCCTCATTTCATTGGAACTTACTGGGGCGCTGTCAGTACCTCCTTCTGTGCCGAGATTGTGGAGTCTGCTGATTCATACTTGTTTGCCGGACCCATTTTCAATGACTACAGCTCTGTTGGGTACTCTCTTTTGCTCAAAAGGGAGAAGGCCATTATTGTGCAGCCCGATCGGGTGACCATCGGCAACGGACCCACATTTGGTTGTGTTCTAATGAAAGATTTCCTTCAAGCACTTTCAAAACGTGTTAACAAAAACACCACGGCATATGAAAACTACCATAGAATCTTTGTTCCTGAAGGCCATCCTTTGAAATCAGAACCCAAAGAAGCGTTGAGGGTCAATATTTTATTCCAACACATTCAAAAGATGCTCAGTGGTCAAACGGCTGTGATTGCTGAGACGGGGGACTCTTGGTTCAACTGCCAGAAACTTAAATTGCCAAAGGGATGCGGGTAAGCCATTGTTTGCCAAATTTACAATGATATCAACCGTTATGTTCAGATCCTAAAAAAGGTTCTTTACTTTCCTCTTTTTGTTTGTTTGTTTGTTTATTTGCAGATATGAGTTCCAAATGCAGTATGGTTCTATTGGTTGGTCAGTTGGCGCCACTCTTGGATATGCACAGGCTGTACCAGAGAAGAGAGTAATTGCCTGTATTGGTGATGGAAGCTTCCAGGTAAAAATTTGGTTCGATCGAACATTTCGAGTACGACTTTCGGTTGTTAATCAGTACTGCTTCACATCACAGGTGACTGCACAAGACATATCGACAATGATCCGTTGCGGACAGAAAACCATCATATTCTTGATAAACAATGGTGGTTACACGATTGAAGTCGAGATCCACGACGGGCCTTACAATGTGATCAAGAATTGGAACTACACGGCATTGGTCGATGCAATCCACAACGGGGAGGGGAAGTGTTGGACGACAAAGGTAAGTTGGTATCGAACTCTTTGGTTTGAGAGCTGCAGGGGAGGAATAAGAGGAATCCTGTGTTTAATGAACGAATTCGGTGTTGCAGGTTCGATGCGAGGAAGAGCTTATTGAGGCCATTGGAACAGCCACAGGAGACAAAAAGGACAGCTTGTGTTTCATTGAGGTAATCGCTCACAAGGATGATACTAGCAAAGAGCTATTGGAATGGGGCTCTAGAGTCTCTGCTGCCAACAGCCGCCCTCCCAATCCTCAGTAAACAAACCAAAAAAAAAAAAAAAAAAAAAAAAAAAAAAAAAANACTTCATCAACTTTGCAGCAATTTGCTTCCTCGTTATTGTGTTTGATTTGAGATTGTATTAGAAAAAAAAAAAAACAAGTATTTTGTTGTGTAAATTCCTTCGAACATTTTCTTATCGAGAGCAATATCTTCTTGAGTTTTATATTCTTTTCTTGGATTCCCTCTTGAGCACGTGCTCCTCACGTGATGTTTGGTTCAGTACGAAAATTAAAAAACGTTCAGACGCGACTGTAGAACACATTAAATAATATTAATAATAATACTTAATTGAAAACAATTTAAAAAAACGGCAGCTACATATGATGAAAGAAGAATGAAATTAGGTGAAAAACATTTGACTAATTAAACAAAGATTAATAAATATTTCATGTCTCAGGTTGCAGTTGTTCGTGGAGAAGCTGAAGTTTAAGGATTCTAAAGAGCACGACAATCTGAGAGGAATGTTTGTCTAGAGGCAAAGCTGGCTGTTTTTCTCGTTTATATTAGTGTCCCTTTGAACTTAAAATTAAAAATATTACATATTATATGGGTTGACCTGACCATCGATTTCTCTCTTTTTAAATGCTAATTATTCAAAAATTAGCAGCGAGACGACTCCCAAACTTGTGGTCAATGTGCCTGGTCGTCGAAGCAACTTCAAAATTTTCCCCATACTAAATCATCATGCTTCATTGCCGTTTCTCTTCTTCAAAATTCGTCCCCTTCTGTACGGCTATCCATTCCAATGGCGAATCTGCTGCTGCTACTTTCATGCCTTTTTCTCATACCCATATGGTCGATATTACTTCCAATTGAAACTAATATGGTGCTTGGACGATGCCCTGAGGATCAGCGGTCCCTGTTGCTCGAATTGAAGAATAATCTCACATACCAATCTGATTTGTCCGTCAAACTGGTTCTGTGGAATGAAAGTGTAGCGTACTGTAATTGGAAGGGTGTTACCTGTGATGACGCCTGTGTTATCGGTCTTGATTTGAGCGATGAGTTCATTTCCGGTGGGATTGATAATTCCAGTAGTCTTTTCCGTCTTCGGTTCTTGCGAAGTTTGAACTTGGGTTTCAACCGGTTCAATTCCACGATGCCGTCTGGATTTGAGAGGCTTTCGAGTTTGAGTGTGCTGAATATGTCTAATTCTGGATTTGGGGGACAGATTCCAATTGGGATCTCAAGCTTAACAGGGTTGGTTATGCTCGATCTTACTGGCTCATTTCTCTTTCAACCTTTGACACTGAAGCTTGAGAACCCAAATTTGACGTCTCTTGTTAACAATTTGACCAATTTGAGAGCTCTATATCTTGATGGTGTAGATTTATCAGCTGCGGGAAGAGAGTGGTGCAAGGCCTTATCGTCTTCACTGCATAATCTGAGAGTGTTGAGTTTGTCGGACTGTTCACTTTCTGGACCTCTTGATTCTTCACTTGCGAAGCTTCAAAATCTATCAGAAATTCGTCTGGATAGCAACTTCTTTTCCTCACCGGTTCCCAAGGAATTTGCAGATTTCCCAAATTTGACTTCGCTGCATCTTAGCAATTCAAGATTATTTGGAGAATTCCCTCAAAGAATATTCCAGGTATCAACTCTCCAAACTCTGGACTTATCCCTGAATCTATTGCTGAAAGGTTCTCTTCCAGATTTCCAATTCAATGGATCCCTTCAAGTTCTTTTGCTTCGTGTCACAAATTTCTCCGGGGAACTGCCAAATTCTATTGGATATTTTAAGAACTTGACCAGATTAGACTTGGAGAGTTGCAACTTTGGTGGGTCCATCCCAAATTCTATCGAGAAGCTTACACAACTCACATATATGGATCTTTCGAGCAACAGATTTGTTGGTCCAATCCCATCCTTATCCTTATTGAAGAATCTTACAGTTTTGAACCTTGCCCATAATGGGTTGAATGGTTCCATGCTTTCCACTGAATGGGAAGAGCTTTCCAATCTTGTTAACCTTGACCTGCGTAACAATTCTCTCACTGGAAATGTTCCTTTATCTCTGTTCCATCATCCCGCAATCCAGAAAATTCATCTCAGCTACAACCAATTTACTGGTAGTTTGAATGAGCTCGCCGACGTGTCCTCATTCTTACTTGATACCCTTACATTGAAGAGCAATCGGTTAGGAGGTCCATTCCCATTGTCGTTTTTTAAACTTCGAGGTCTTAATATTCTCTCACTTTCATTCAACAATTTTACTGGAAAATTGAAGCTAGACATGTTCAAGCAGCTTAAGAATATGACGAGACTTGAACTCTCAAGTAACAGTTTGTCAGTTGAAACAGAGAGTACTGATTCAAGTTCTACCTTTCCTCAAATGACCACACTGAAGTTGGCCTCTTGTAAGTTAAAAAAGTTCCCTGACTTCTTGAAAACCCAATCTCTGCTCAACTCTCTTGATCTCTCTGATAATGAACTTCAAGGAAAAGTACCTCTTTGGATTTGGGGACTCAGAACTGTTTCTCAATTAAATCTTTCTTGCAACTCTCTTGCTGGTTTTGAAGGATCACCAAAGAATCTTTCTTCCCGTCTCTATCTTCTTGACCTTCATTCCAACAAATTTGAAGGGCCACTTTCGTTCTTTCCTCCATCTCCTACCTATTTGGATTTCTCCAATAACAGTTTCAGTTCTGTTATTCCACCTGCGGTCGGAAACTACCTTGCGTCTACAATTTTCTTTTCTCTGTCAAGAAATTCTTTTGAAGGTAGTATTCCGGAATCCATATGCAATACTATAAATCTTAAAGTACTGGATTTGTCTAGTAATAACTTGAGTGGCATGCTTCCCCAATGTCTAACTCAGAGGACTGATCATCTTGTGGTACTAAATCTCAGAGGAAACGCCTTAAATGGCCCTATTCCTATTTCATTTCCAGTTAATTGCAGTCTAAGGACTCTTGATCTAAGTGGAAACAACATTGAAGGGGAGTTACCGAAATCTTTATCCAATTGCCGTCATTTGGAGGTCTTGGACATTGGGAATAATCAGATACAAGACATCTTTCCATGCCCATTGAAGAACATATCCACTTTGCGGGTACTTGTTCTTCGCTCGAACAAATTTCATGGGAGGTTTGGATGTCAGGAGAGCAATGGCAGCTGGGAGAGCCTGCAAATTGTGGACATATCTCGAAATAACTTCAATGGCAGTATTTCTGGGAAGAGCATAGTAAAATGGAAAGCAATGGTGAATGAGGAAGATTATAGCAAGTCAAGAGCTATTCACCTTCGTTTTAGTTTCTTCAAATTCAGTTCTGTGAACTATCAAGACACAGTAACCATTACAAGCAAAGGTCTGAACGTTGAACTGAAAAAAATTCTAACAATCTTCACATCCATCGACTTCTCCTGCAATCACTTCGATGGGCAGATACCTATAGAAGTCGGGCAACTTAGGGCGCTTTATCTTCTCAACCTCTCACACAATTCTCTATCGGGTGAAATTCCTTCATCCATAGGAAATTTGAGTCAGCTGGGTTCTTTAGACCTTTCAAATAACAGGCTTAATGGCATAATCCCTTCAGATCTTGCAAGACTATCGTTTCTAGGAGTATTGAATCTCTCCTACAATCTGTTGGTTGGTAAGATCCCTATCGGCCCTCAAATCCAAACATTTTCACCAGATTCCTTCGTAGGTAACGAAGGATTATGCGGATCCCCTTTGCCGAAGGAATGCAAAACTGATATTCGACCATCTTCAGATACAAGAACCTCAGCAGGGGGAGTTTCAGAAAATGAATTTGAATGGAAATACATAATAATTACCTTTGGATTCATATCAGGTGCGATCACGGGTGCAATCGCCGGTCTTTGGGTTTGGGAGAAAAAATCCGATACTTTGATGAGATGGGCCTCGGCTTTAGGTTTTGGTATCAAGAAAAGGGTTTAAATCTTATTTGATATTGAATTTTCCTTTTTTAAAATATCATATTCATGAATTGTGGCGGTCACTTCACTTAAACTCGAATTAATTCTGATGTGGATTTGAGATTTATATACTTTTAAATAACGTTCCAAAAAAGGTCACAGTCGAACAAATAAACTAAATTATAAAAATAAACAAAATAGTTATTTTAAACTTTTGGTTTAACGTTATAAAAGTAAATAAAATTTTCTTAAACTTGTTTCAAGTTTTTGGAAACGTTCAGATTACTTTTTGTTTAAAATGCTATTTTGTATTCCTATTTTTAAAGTTAGATTATAAATATTAATTTTATAAATTTTGGAAAAATTATCTTGGAGTAACTGCATTTTAAATATGATTTTGCAAATATGAAAATTGATTGAAATAAAAATAATGCTTTTTGACCTTTTTACATAGCCGATGAATTTTATGCCATATTTGTAAGTTATGATTGTTATTTGTGTGATTGGCCCATTAAGGTTGAGTGATCAAGTCGCCACTATTTATTTATTTATTTATTTTTTTTTTTTTTTTGCCGTTTTTTTATTAAAATAAATATGTATTGAAAATATGAAATCTCTATTATAGCTCAAATTGAATACTTAAAAGCAATGAACAAATTAATTGAGTTTAAAATAATTTATGTTTAATTTAATAAAATAGGCCTACCTTTCATTTGTAAAATAATAAATTGATTAATCTCGGTAACATAACTAAAAATTACTTGTTAATGATTGTTGACTCATGGAAATATTGGTGAACTAATACTAAAAGCCGACAACCTCGCAGACTTGTTTTTTTTTTTATTTAAAAATAATTTATATGCATTATTTTTTAAAAAAAATGAAATAGTTTTTTTCTTCTAAAGTATAGTGGTAGTAATGATTTAATTTAATTTAAATTTCAAAATAATAGCAAGGATAATGATAAATTAATAAATTATATATGTGAAAATATCATTGTTTATAAATTGCACGATAATTTCAGATAAATTTTTATAAACAAAAATTTAAAGAATAAATAATTTATTTTTATTAAAATTGATGGCCAAAATGAATTTTTTAAGCTCCAAATACTAGAAGACTCGAGGAGAATGGAGTAAAATACGTTGTAATGTTGTATAGGTAGGAGAAAAATGAAATCCGTAGCGTTGCGGCGGCGGAAATTTTGGTATTGGGTTCACATAGACGCGGTTTATGTTGAATGCGCTTCCATCGCTGACCATTCCACCGTCCTTGAATGCCATTTCCCCTAATTTCTCTTTTTTCTTCATTCTTCGTCTTCCTCTCTGTTCTTCGTCTTCCCGCATTTGTTTCTTCGCATTCGGATTCTGGTCCTGCCGAACCCACACATGTCTGGAGGTCAACCTGGTGGCTTATGAACATCCTTAAACTCATTACTAATTCACACCACTTTCCCCATTTCTTATCCGTATGGACCTTTCCAGTAGTCGGCCCCGATGAGAAATCTGATATCTTCATGCATTTTTTTGATATTCAATTCCTCGATTTTACTTAGCATAGGAAATCTTGTGGTCTCTGGACGATGCCCTGAGGATCAGCGGTCTCTGTTGCTCGAATTCAGGAATAATCTCACGTACAAATCTAATTTGTCCGTGAAACTGGTTCAGTGGAATGAAAGTGTCGATTACTGTATTTGGAAGGGTGTTACCTGTGTTGACGGCTGTGTTACTGGTCTTGATTTGAGCGATGAGTTGATTTCTGGAGGGATTGATAATTCCAGTAGTCTTTTCAGTCTTCGGTTCTTGCGAATTTTGAACTTGGCTTTCAACAGGTTCAATTCCACGATGCCGTCCGGATTTGAGAGGCTTTCGAGTTTGAGTGTGCTGAATATGTCTAATTCTGGATTTGGAGGCCAGATTCCTATTGAGATTTCAAGCTTAACAGGGTTGGTTATGCTCGATCTCACTAGCTCGTCTCTTTTTCAAGCTTCGACACTGAAGCTCGAGAACCCAAATTTGACGACTCTTGTTCATAATCTGAGCAATTTGAGAGTTCTATATCTTGATGGTGTTGATTTATCAGCTGCAGGAAGTGAATGGTGCAAGGCCTTATCGTCTTCGCTGCATAATCTGAGAGCGTTGAGTTTGTCCGGCTGTTCACTTTCTGGACCTCTCGATTCTTCCCTTGCGAAGCTTCCAAATCTATCAGAAATTCGTCTGGATAGCAACAACTTTTCCTCACCGGTTCCCAAGGAATTTGCAGATTTCCCTAATTTGACTTCGCTGCATCTTAGCAATTCAAGATTATTTGGAGAATTCCCCCAAAGAATATTCCAGGTATCAACTCTCCAAACTCTGGACTTATCCCTGAATATGTTGCTGCAAGGTTCTCTTCCAGATTCCCAATTCAATGGATCCCTTCAAGTTCTTTTGCTTCGTAACACCAATTTTTCTGGGGAACTGCCAAATTGTATTGGGTATTATAAGAACTTAACCAGATTAGACTTGACGAGTTGCAACTTTGGTGGGTCGATCCCAAATTCTATTCAAAAGCTCACACAACTCACATATATGGATCTTTCGAGCAACAGATTTGTTGGTCCAATCCCATCCTTATCCTTATTAAAGAATCTTACTGTTTTAAACCTTGCTCATAATAGGTTGAATGGTTCCATGCTTTCCACTAAATGGGAAGAGCTTTCCAATCTTGTTAACCTTGACTTGCGTAACAATTCCCTCGCTGGAAATGTTCCTTTATCTATATTCCATCTTCCCGCAATCCAGAAGATTCAACTCTGCAACAACCAATTTAATGGTAGTTTGAATGAGCTCTCCAACGTGTCTTCTTTCTTACTTGATACCCTTACTTTGGAGAGCAATCGGTTAGAGGGACCATTCCCATCGTCGTTTTTTGAACTTCGAGGTCTTAAGATTCTCTCACTTTCATTCAACAATTTTACTGGAAAATTGAATCTGGACATGTTCAAGCAGCTTAAGAACATAACAAGACTTGAACTCTCAAGTAACAGCCTGTCAGTCGAAACAGAGAGCACTAATTCAAGTTCTACCTTTCCTCAAATGACCACACTGAAGTTGGCCTCTTGTAAGTTAAAAAAGTTCCCTGACTTCTTGAAAAACCAATCTCTGCTCAACTCTCTTGACCTCTCTGATAATGAACTTCAAGGAAAAGTACCTCTTTGGATTTGGGGACTCAGAACTGTTTCTCAATTAAATCTTTCTTGCAACTCTCTAGCTGCTTTTGAAGGATCTCCAAACGATCTTTCTTCCCGTCTCTATCTTCTTGACCTTCATTCCAACGTATTTGAAGGGCCACTCTCGGTTTTCCCCCCATCTGCTTCCTATTTGGATTTCTCCAATAACAGTTTCAGTTCTGTTATTCCACCTGCGGTTGGAAACTACCTCGCGTCTACAGTTTTCTTGTCTCTCTCAAGAAATTCTTTTGAAGGAAGTATTCCGGAATCCATATGCAATGCTACAAGTCTTCAAGTACTGGATTTGTCTAGTAATAACTTGCGTGGCATGTTTCCCCAATGTCTAACTCAGAGGACTGATAATCTTGTGGTACTAAACCTTAGAGGAAACGCCTTGAATGGCTCCATTCCTAATACATTTCCAGTTACTTGCAGTCTGAGGACTCTTGATCTAAGCGTAAACAACATCGAAGGGAAGGTACCGAAATCTTTATCCAATTGCCGACAGTTGGAGGTTCTGGACCTTGGGAATAATCAGATACAAGATGTCTTTCCATGCCCATTGAAGAACATATCCACTCTGCGGGTGCTTGTTCTTCGCTCGAATAAATTTCATGGGAAGTTTGGATGTCATGAGATCAATGGCACCTGGAAGAGCCTGCAAATTGTGGACATATCTCGAAACAACTTCAATGGCAGTATTTCTGGGAAGTGCATAGTAAAATGGAAAGCAATGGTGAATGAGGAAGATTATAGCAAGTCAAGAGCTAACCACCTTCGTTTTAATTTCTTCAAATTCAGTTCTGTGAACTATCAAGACACAGTAACTATTACGAGCAAAGGTCTGGACGTGGAGCTCCAAAAAATTCTAACAGTCTACACATCCATCGACTTCTCCTGCAATTCCTTCGATGGGCAGATACCTATAGAAGTGGGGCAACTTAGAGCGCTTTATGTTCTCAACTTGTCACACAATTCTCTGTCGGGTGAAATTCCTTCATCCATAGGAAATTTAAGTCAGCTGGGTTCTCTAGACCTTTCAAGTAACAGGCTTAGTGGCACAATCCCTGCACAGCTTGCAAAACTTTCGTTTCTAGGAGTGTTGAATCTCTCCTACAATCTGTTGGTTGGTATGATCCCGAATGGCCCTCAAATCCAAACATTTTCACCAGATTCCTTCGCGGGTAATCCAGGATTGTGCGGAGCCCCTTTGGCGAAGGAATGCAAAACCACCACCCATTCAACTTCAGACACAAGATTCTCGGAGTCATCTTCAGCAGCTGATGCTGATTGGCAATTCATATTCATTGGAGTTGGATTCGGAGTAGGAGCAGCTGCAGTTGTTGCTCCTCTTATGTTTTTGGATGTCGCAAGAAAATGGTCGGACGAAACGGTTGACAAAATTATTCTGGTCATTCTTCCATTGATGGGATACATGTACCTGACTTCCAGTGAACGCAAAATCGAAGCAGAAGAAGATGATGATAGTGAAGATGAGGATTACATTGCTGTTGTTGGGTATGAAAATGAAGGAAGTGAAGAAAGATCCGCAGAGTTTGAAGGGCCATATTGTGTTTTTTGTTCCAAACTTGATATCTACAGGAAGAAGGTTATTCATGATCCTCGATGTACATGCGTCCCTTCACCTTCCCCATCTTCTTCCCATTCTACATTTCTATAGAAAAATTCAATCATCAAAAGTTCATACTTTCCATTCTTTTTGAGATTCTATTATTTAGAATATAAGAGCCTTTCTTCTGTACATAATTCAAGGTTTGATCATTCCCTGTGTAACTATCTCCTCATAATATATTATCATTCGTATTTACTTTATAGTATTTTATATTTTATTAAAACATAACTTTACCGGGCACTAAATAAAAAAGTATAAACCGCATTCCGCTTGGAACAGTCTACGCTTGCCACGTTAAAGGTAACGTGTTGTCGCCATCTCGAAGCTTCTGGCTCTATGTCTTAGTGGGTAGATACGTGGCCAAGAGCCAAAGAAAGTCTATAAAAAAGGGGCATTCCCATGACGCAGCAGACAAGAAGAAGAAGAAGCTAAGGACCATGGCCGACAGCGAGGAGTTCAGGCTGGCGTCTTCAGCAATAGACCACGAAGGAAGGTTGCCAAGAAAGTACACATCAGAAGGCCAAGGGGCGCAGAAGAATAGATCTCCGCCGTTGGAATGGTACAACGTGCCTCAAGGGACCAAGACCCTCGCACTTGTGGTGCAGGACATCGACGCGCCGAACCCGGACGGCCCTATTGTGCCGTGGACTGTTTGGGTGGTTGTGAACATACCGCCAAGCTTGAAGGGCCTTCCCGAAGATTTCTCTGGGAACCAACAGGGGCTCGGTAAGGATTATGCGGCTATCCAAGAGGGCAACAACGACGATAAAATCCCTGGGTGGCGTGTACCCACTTTGCCCTCACTTGGCCACCGCTTTGAGTTCAAGCTCTACGCTTTGGACGATGAGATGAACCTCGGCAATAAGGTCAATTATAGCCCAGGAATATTAATATTAAAAATTAAAATTGATGAGCGTCTAATCATTTCCTTTCCATCTTTTGGTTAATGATTCCGTGCCTTGACTTGCAGCCGACAAAGGAGAAGCTGTTGGACGAAATAGAAGGGCACGTGCTGGGAGAAGCTGTATTAATGGCGATCTTCTGATCATGGGACGGGACATTCAACTTTTTGTACTCTTTTTTGTCACTTTCTTATCTGAAATGGAGCTGCAGGGGAGAGGAGAAAACTCTGTATTTTGTGCATTAAATCTTCGTCACCATAATAACAGAGGAATGTCACCATAATAACAGAGGAATGTCACCATAATAACAGAGGAATGTCACCACACCAGGAATAAACTTCGGAACAAAAATTAAGCCCCACTAAAATTATGTACATTCAAGACGCACTCGAATCAAACCAAAGCAGGCTTTAAAAATGTTTACAACTCGATTATCACTCCTCTAGCACCATGGATATAAGGCGAGGCCGTTCCTTCTTCAATATTGTTCCCCGCAGTGCCGTGCCTTCTGGGATCGAATTTCTCGCCGTCGCCCCAAAGAGCATAAGCCTCCTCGCCGTGGACGGCGTCATCGCCGATCATAAGTGCCTCGTCAGGCATCCTCAATGGCATAAACAGCCGAATAAAGAGGAGTATTATGGTCGTAGACACTACGTTCCATCCTATAATAAACGCGGATCCGGCCAGTTGTTTCAGGAATTGAACGCCGCCGTTTTTGCCGTAAAAGGCTCCGCGTGTGCCGGTTATCGGTAGGTATAGATCGCATAGAGTGGGCTCGGCTAAAAGCCCTGTTAAAAGCCCGCCCATCATTCCCGCCACCGCGTGCGTGTGAAATACGCCGAGCGTGTCGTCAGCCTGTTACACGTGATTTGACAAAATTTAAAATAAAATATTAAATATGTAATTATGTAAATTATAACAACAATGGTTGAAATTTGGTTTTTTACCTTTTGCAAGAAACTCGATTTTTTATGAAGGACCATCATGGATACCCATGGAATACTCCCTCCCAGAATCCCCATTATCATAGCCGCCCACGTCTGCACTACTCCTGTTTCCATTTATTTGTTAAAAATGTTTGACAATTTAATTTTATAAACAATATAATTATCCGAGTCAAATGTAATATACATTAATAATATCATTAATATCATACCCTCATTTAATTCTATATTTATTAAAACCCCCTAATTTAATTATAATTACACGTAAGCTAAAAAAAACATTACAAAAATTACCTGCGCCGGGAGTAACGCAAGCCAAGCCAGTCATCATACCCTGAATGGCTCCAATCACCGATGGCTTCCCAAAGTACAACACGTCCAAAATGGTCCACACCAGCAGGCTCGTCGCGGCGCTCACGTTCGTATTCAGCACAGCTATCGACGCGACCACGTTCGCCGAGTGCGGCGCCCCGCCGTTAAATCCAGACCATCCCATCCACAGCAGCCCTGCTCCGGCCAGCATCAGCAGTACGTTATTGGGCGGAAACCTCTCCCTGTCACTCTTAATCCTCGGCCCAACCTGACCAAACAGTTGAAAGCCAATCAATTCAAAACCCTGTTCGAAAACAAATCAAATTCACTCAGGTTTTTGCTATTACCCAATAAGCGGCGGTCAGGCCAGCAATCCCTGAAGAGAGATGGATCACGTAGCCGCCGGAGTAATCAATTACGCCCCATTGAAAGAGAAACCCTCCGCCCCAAACAGAATATGCTCCGACGGTGTATGCGAAAATTACCCAAAGAGGAACAAACGCCATCCAAGCTTTGATGTTCATTCTTGCAAGAACAGAGCCAGCCAGTAAAATCACCGTAATCGCAGCAAAAGTGAACTGGAAATACACAAGCGAAGCCATCGGAATATTGGGTTCAATTCTGAGCGTTACCCTTCCATCGTTGTTTGTATTGCCACTCTCAGGGATATTAGCTCGGTCAATTAGGTAACTTTGGGTCAGAGCTGGAATCCCTTTGCCCCACAGAGGAACCAGCTGGTCGCCAAAGGCCATTCGGTAACCGACGAGGACCCAACAAATTAGAACGGCGGCGAAGGCGTAGAGGACCATAAAGGCAGAATTGACAGCCCATTTCTTTTTGACGATGCTGGCGTAGAGAATCACAAGGCCAGGCATGCTCTGAAGTCCGACGAGAGTGGAGGCTGTAATTTGCCAAGAGTTGTCGCCGGTGTTCAGCCATGGCGGGGATCCGGCGGCCATGTTTCCCGGCTGGGCGGTGTTGTTCATCAGGAATTTGGTGATTTTTTGAGGGTTGGAAGAAAGTGAGAGGTTGGAGAATGAAGTTTGAAATTTGATGGAGGAAGGAAATTTGGAGGGTATGAGAAGTGGGTTTCTAGGAATTGAAGTGCTGATAGCGAGATTTGAAGGATGTTGAAGGAATGGGGTGAGAAATTGGAAGTAGTTGAGTTCTTTTTCAGCGGAGTCGCATAAAAAATGGTATCAACTGGAGCCGAGTGGGTGCCGTTTTGACCCTATATTCCTCCTCTATACTCCTCCTCCTGCCTCCGCGGAGTACTTCCATCTTCCCACCTTCAGTATTAAAATCATAATTCATAATTATATCATCCTTTAAATTAATCTATAAATTTTTACTTTAAACATAAATAAACGCTATGATTTTCATCCTCTAATTATATCAATTACTGATTTTTATTTTTCAATATTTTTATCTCAATTATTTGGATTCTTTTAAGAGCCAACTTTGAATAGTTCATCTAGGAAATAACAAACAAAATACATCAAAAATATTTTATAATTATTATTTTTATTTTATTTCATAGACATATTTTAGAATAGAAAATTACCAAACATAACTCAACCATTTACTTTGAAATATAAATACAACGCTTAATTTTTCTACATTTTTTTTAGTTCAACCCGAACGTGGAAATATAATTTTAAATAATTTTCTTTTTTTTTTTCAAGAATTATGTTTAGAGCCACATCCGTCTTTATTAATATTTAAGAATGACCATTAGAATCAAAACAATAAACCGTCAATTTATTGTTTGTAATTTAAAATTTAAATATTCATTTAAGTTGTACTCCGTTTGTATAAATTAAATAAATAAATAGGCTTACAATAAATAAGGTGCAACTATATAATTTTTAATTTGAATATTATGTGTCTATAATCATAAGTGGACAAATTCTTTATCTCCTATAATGAAGAAAACTAATATTGACAATTATTTTTAAACTACGAGACGTCAGCTCATTTAATATATAATTAAAAAAATGATAATAGAATTAGAGATGGAAAATAAAAACAAGTTTATAGTTTAGGATTGTTGAACAAGAAAATGGGAACTAACCTTTATAATATATACAAACATTGAACAGAATAATGGAATGGAAGTCAATGCTAGTCTTGCCCCTTTGTAGGGTATCCCGTTCCTGCTAGGGACGTTTTTTAGGAAGATATTTAACACCTATAAATTAAATATTATTTTATTAGAAAAGTTAATGAAATATATTTGAAGTTCAGGAGTAAAAAATAATCTTTTGAAATTTGATGAATATAATTAAAAACTATGGATTTTTTTTTTTTTTTTTTTTTTTTTGTATAATTTAAAATTAAAAAATTAACATTTATGTATATTTTCTTAATTTCGTACACAAGTTATTATCTTGTGATTAGGGCTTGAGGCCCCTTAACGAGTTAACAAATGGGTTGGGCCTAACGTAAAATGAATGTGTTTTAATTTTTTATGTAACCATTGATCTCAACAATCCGTTGTAGTCTAGTTGGTCAGGATATTCGGCTCTCACCCGAAAGACCCGGGTTCAAGTCCCGGCAACGGAAATTTTGCATTTTTTTTTAATTTATAGGGCTCGTTGGGCCTATGTCAGAGACCTTTTGGGCTTGAGGGGCTTAAGAGGGCCAGAGATGTTGGAGTATTGACCAATTCAGTTAGGATTTATCGCCATCGCTATTATGTTAATGGTCTTCTTTTATTTATTTTTTAAAGCGTAAGTTTGCGTCACACTATTAAAAATCTAAATTCAAGTGCTATATATATATATTTATTTATTTATTTATTTTGTTGCTTGACTTAGTAAAATAAGGAGTATTTTAACGAGGCACCATATAATCACACTATGACATCATTATTTCTCCACATGCTTGATTTTTGAATGATTGTAATATAATATTATTTTATTTATCAAAATTCAAAACCCACTAGTTTTTTTTTTTTAAATATAGTGAGTAATAATGAAGCTTAGACTCCTAATCATTACTTAGCCCATTTTAGTAATTTTGCTTTGCTTTATAGCCTTTTTAGTTGACAATTTAGAACCCAAAAGTAACGCTGAAAACATGGAGTTAGTTTGAAAGGGAATATTTATTTCTGGAAATTACTTGGTTTATCGGATATCAATACGCCCATCTCTTGACCTTCACTTATCACTTAGAGATAAGATAAGGGTCTCTTTAGATTGATAATTTCAACACTTGACTTTTGGATTTTATAAATAATAATAATAATATTAAATTTTCTTTACTTGTTAGATAAAACTATTAAATAGAATCATTCTACTTCTCTATACAATAAATAAATTAACGGTATTTAGATATTTGACGTAAAATTAAATGATTTACTATAAATTGAATTCAAAGATTTGTTTGACAAAAAAAGTAAATGATCGTGGGCTAATTTGAGTTCAACATATGGAAACAATTTTATTAGGGTATGTAAATGATATTGATTTACATGGATGAAGTTAGAAAAAGTAAATAGAAAAGGTAATTGTTTACCTGCTTAGATCTATGGAGGTTGAGATAAAACTAGCAGATGAAGTCCGCGAAGACGGTGGAATGAATTGAGTGAATCCGGAGCTAGATTGGAAGGTAAGTTGAGAATAATTTGGAGGATGAACAGAAAGAATTTGGTCATCTCCATTAAGATATCTCGTGACTTGCCTCATGCTTGGCCTTGCTTCAGGGTTGTAGTGGGAACATAGAAGCCCAAGTTTCAGCACCATCTCCATCTCATTCATGTCATAAACTGCACTCAACTTCGGATCGGCTGCGTCCAGAATACGCCCTCTTTCATGGCATTCCATTACCCAATCTACCAATATGAATATATCTGATTCTAGAGGTCTTCTTCCACAAGCCACTTCAAGTATTAGAACTCCATACGCAAACACATCCGTGGTTTTAGATGCTTTTCCGGTGCGAGCCAACTCGGGTGAGATGTAGCCAATGGTGCCAACGACACTGGTTGTATGCGATACTTGGTCGTGGTCGTATAACCTCGCGAGACCGAAATCACTTAATCGAGCATTCATGTCGATATCTATCAACACATTACTCGGCTTAACATCTCGATGGATCACTACTCGCTCCCATTCTTCGTGTAGGTACAGCAATCCACCAGCAACGCCTTTGAGGATGTTGATTCTTTGTTCCCAATTCAGCACAAAGTTGTGTTTTGGATGGTAGAGGAGAGAATCCAAGCTTCCATTTGGAACATAGTCATAAACCAAGAGAAGATCATTCTTTTTCTTGCACCATCCTTGGAGATTCACCAAGTTCTTGTGTCGTAATCGGCCCAAACTTTCGATCTCGGCAGCGAATTCCCTCATTCCCTGAGTCGAATTTCGTGTTATCTTCTTCACAGCAATTTCACTTCCAGTGGAAGGCAAGACACCTCTGTATACTGAGCCAAAGCCACCTGATCCAACGAGCTCAGAGTCTTTAAATCCCTTTGTGGCTTTATAAAGATCGTTATAGCCAAATCTGTGAGGACAATCTCTTTCCCATTCCTCAAGGCTGTCATCTCGTACTCTTCTTCTGAATAAAGAGGCTAAGAACAAAATTCCTATAAATGTCATGGCAGATAATATTGGTACAACAACGGTGAGTAGAGGATTGAATTTTGACGGCGGAGAAATGTCCATTTTTGGTGGTTTTGGTAGCTGAGAAACATTTAACGCAGGTGCTTGTTCATTGATAGCAAAACTCCAACCTGAAATGTAGTGGAAGCTTGTTTCTATTCCGGTTGATGCAGAGAACCCAACAAACATTGTCTCTTTCAAAACTGAATTCAGGTTTATGCGATATGAAATCAATGGCTCAGTTGGTTTGTCCACATCTGTAGGAGCTATCGTGACATTCACAACCTTACTATGGCGACTATAGTCAATCCAAGCTTGGATTGGATCACCACTATCCAAATACACCTCCGTTTTCACATCAGAGCCATAGTCAGAATACTCAGCCGCTTCAGACGCATTTGATCGCATGCCATTCTTGTTGATTCCGACATGGTTTCCCTTCGAATTTCGAGGGTCGTCGTGGCCATTAAGAGTATCGAATTCGACTGCAAAGATATGATTGGAAGCGTCGCCGTTGTTGGAGGAGTTGAATAATCCCAAGTAATGTTCACTTGCAGCACCTGGAAATGTGGTCGATGGAGCTATAACAAAGGCGAGGCCATACCCAACTCGCGAACTGGAGCTTGATGGAACTATGGCAAACACAAAAGTTGTGCTGAAAGAAGAAACGTCTAAAACTGGTTCAGAACTTTTATCAAACATCTGGTGGGCATTAGGATTGAAAGCCTGGCCTATAACGAACTGGGTGCTGTCGGTTAGCCTCAACAAGCCAGAAGCCTCTACAGAAGCTCCTTGACGAAGGATAAGATCTGAATTATTGAATCCATGGTAGACAAACAAAGGTTGAACAGAAAGAGCAGAAACATAGAAATCAAATATGAGAAAGCAAGCTAACGAAACTCCCATAGCCATTGTTAAAGAAAGAAAAGAAAGAAAAGAAAGAAAAGAAAGAAAAGAAAGAAAGCAAGAAAGAAAGAAATCAGAGGTTAAGAAGAAAGCAATAATCTTCCATGGACGTAGCTATGAAAGAAACTCTGATAAATAGTGAGATGAGGATGTGAAAATGGCAATTGGGAGGAAGATGTAAGAGTCATGGGACCATCGGCATTGCTAAAGTTTCCATAGTCAAAGAACATATTTTTTCAATTAGTTTGAATTTTGCGACGTTAATTAAATACTGAAAATGACACAGAAAATATTAGGAGTTTCTCCAATAAGAAAATTCAAGAGAATTTGAACTCACACACAAATTGCTCTCCAAAGATGTGGTGGAGAAGAGAGTTTTGAAGCTTCCGAGCTTCGACACTCCACCCACCATTGGTGACAACCCGCGAGTCTTCCTTTTTTTGTTTTTGTTTAGTATTATAATATTCAGTTTTTGACTTTTATTTTATGCTAACGACAAATAAATTTCTACGCTTTAAAAAGTTTTCTTTATTTGATATTATATAAAAAAAAAATTCCATAAATTTTGATCATGCTTTTAATATTTTGTTTATTTTTTTTCTTTTTTAATTTGAAAAAACAACATTAGACGAAGACATAAAGAAAAAAAGAGAAATATTCAACGACAAACTATAACCGCCTCAAAGAGAAAATAACCCACAATTCATTTAATAACACTACTAAAGTAAAATTGAAAAATTCTACTGAATGTATATATCAAATAATGTCATTGAAATCATAGGATAGAGTAATTGTGATGTAACATAAAAATAAATAAATAAATAAATCATCAGCCATTTTCACCTTATTCAATGCTTATATTATATCCATTGGGCCAATTTATGTATGGGCCAAGATTCCATTTTATCACTTCAGCCCATTTATGTGGCCCAATTTCAGTGTTGTCTATCCACTCGCTTCCAATCACTCTCCATGACTCCTCCGCGAATCCCTCCATCTTCAGGCAGGTCCCAAACCCTACTTTAATCGCCTCAAGTCTCAACATTTTACTAACTGATTCACCTTCTTTAAGCAGAGTTGTGTCTCGGCTATGGCGTCAATCAACTTCAACCCCTTTGAGAATTGGTTCTCCAGGCGTCCTAATCCCATTTCTCCCCTCAATCTCATTGCATTTAGAGACTCGTTGTCTCAAAAATCCTCGACGTCCCCGAACTTTGCTTCAATTAGCCTCTCTAATGTCTTCAAGAAGCAGAAAAAACCAGAGGAAGCACCCGAAAAACCAGAGGAAGCACCCGAAAAACCAGGGTATTACCGCGAAATGCTAGATCAATTCTACTGGGAATGCGAAAATTTACCCGATTACAGACACACCCCTGAGGTTGAGAAAATCTTGAGCGAAGATCCTGTTTTTGAGAAGAAAGAGAATCCTACTGAAGAGGAGCTGGAAAAAAACGAGAAGCTCTGGAAAGCGATACGAGATAGCCCTGTTGTGCAATTTCTGGAACGTGCGGAGAAAATTGCAGCCAAATACAATGAACTTGAGCTCAAAGAGAATGAGAATCCATACAGACGTGAGGACAGGAAGCTATGGAGGGCAATTCCTCATGTAACTGGGCTTGATGGGCGGCCTATGCCGAGGAAAGCAATAAAAACGAGAAAAGAATCCGATGATAAGTTTTGGGATTTTGCGAGACAGTTCTTTTTGGGGCTTTGGGGCTACCGGCAAAGACCTTATCCACCTGGTCGCCCGATCGATGTTGCTCAGGCCATTGGATATAAGCGCCTCGAGGAGCGGTACTATGATTGTAAGTCTAAATTGGTGTTGTTCCCTGAAGAATGCGCGCCGATTTCCCATTTTTGTCATTGCCTTGAGCTATATCGAGCCGTGGAAGCCACATTGGCATGGGCTATCGGAGTTCCATCATGAAACGGGCTCATATTAGACCTGTTATGTTCTTCTGCCCAAGTTTCTTAGATAGGCACTTCGTTTTATCTTGGATTTACTTTTACATTGTTTGATAAACCTGTATAGTCTACATTTCAGTCATGTTTGATCAGTTTCATGAAGTTGCTTAGTGATTCGAAAGTGCTTTCCTAGTCTTGTATTGTATTCATGGCTTTTAGCATGATTGTGTTGACTTTGCAGTTATAATGAAGAGTGGAGGTTGGTACTATAAGGATCGGTTAGGTCGTACTCGAGGGCCATTGGAACTAATCACTCTCAAAACAGCTTGGGGAGGTGGGATTATTGACAAGGACACATTTATCTGGGGGGAGGACATGGACGAATGGGCGCCAATTCACATGGTTTACGGAATGGAGCGTGCAATTGCCACTTGGGAAGGTCAGTTAAACTTCTATGGTTATCTTTTCATTTCTCCTTGCAAGTATGAAGTTGAAGGTATCAAGAAATTTACCCTGAATTTGTAACATCAATAGTTGTATGCTTAATTTGAGCATTACTTATTGTTAGTCTTTAAGTAGATCACCACATTACAGTTCAAGATGTATGCTGTTTTTGGAATGCACCCCAGCTTCTAATTGGTTGCTCCCTGCCTGATGTAGGAGTTTTTTACTAGCTGGGTTTACGGTAGAGAACACTTGTTCACAAATACTTTATGTAGCTTTTCCTATCTTTACAAGATCTTGGAAAACTAGCTAAGCTTGAGGCGATATAGAGAACCACAAATCCCGTCAATATCACTCAAATCACTGCTTACTTTATTTGTGGCTAGCTGCCATCTTTAACTCGGTTCCTACTTTTATGCTCTAATCGTATTTGTTACATCTCATTTTGTGTTTGTTATATCTATTTATTGTTCTCGCCATCCCCTGTTTGACTTCGGCCCCATCTAGTTGATTTATAAACAGATGTCATTATTTACAAAGAGGTTTACTGGCTCATGGTTGTTTTTCCAGTTAGACTCGGCGCTGCTGCCACTGCTTTTATTCATAAATTGCAGAAAGGCATCCCTCCATGGGTTCCTCTTAAGGGACGAGAGAAGAAAACCTACAAGCAACTGCAACAAGAGGCTTTAGAGAGCAAGAGACGAGATCTAGCAGTATTAGCAGCTAATGACGGTGTTTGGCCAGGAGTTAGAACTCCTAGCCATGCGCTTTTTCTCTGGGCAAGTGGAACTGAGCTGACAACTTTGTTGGAGGCAGACCACATGCCAAACAAGTACATCCCTAGGGATCTAAGGTATGTCCACCCCACATTCGATTCACTATATCTCTATTTATATGAATTACACCCATTTTAGTTTTATTAGTTATAATAAATGTAACAGCCCGAGCCCACCTATCTCTAATGTCATTTGTAACAGTCGAAGTCCACCACTAACAGATATTGTCCTCTTTGAGCATGAGCTCTCATGGCTTTACTTTTGGTTTCTCCAAAAGACCTCATACCAATGGAGACGGTATTCTTTGCTTATAAACCCATGATCATCTCCTTAATTAACCAAGGTGGCACTCCTCTCCCAACTATCCTCAACAATAAATCCATGGTGGTAACTTCGTTTCCCTTCAATTGTTCATTCCGTAGCTGAGGATGAAGTGTCCTTCTTAACGTTGGCCAATGCAGTAACTTTTTTGGATACATAATTCAACTTTAAATATCCATTCTCCACTAGATTCTTATACTCAGCGTCGTGGTTGTTATCTGCGGTATGGCAGGTACAAGTTAGCTAAAATTCTACCCGGGTTAAGACCATGGGAGGTTCTAAGCGTGGAGCAAGCAATGGATCAGATAACATATAGTGGGAAATGGCATCGTGAACGTCTTGGGTCGTACACGACTGGGCCTCCATACATCAGGCATTGGAATGATGATGTGAAGGTACACTACTTAACTTACGACGGCTTCATTCTTATAAGTTTGGTAGAGATATGTGAGTCAGGATAACGAAACCTCTGTCCCTTTGTTGCAGAGACTGCTTAGGTTATTCTCCAACCTCAGCGCTAGAGTTTACAGTAGGTTGGAGCGGAAGATTCCTGGCTTCGATAAAGTAGTCGAGAAGGTCCAGGCTGATGCTGCTGCCAGAAGAGCTGCGCGGCTGGAGAAGAGGAAGGCATTGAAGAGGTCCAAATACGAGCGGCGGCCGGTCAAAGTCAGAAACGATCAATAGCTTACGATTTATTCTCTTAGCAGTTTTGCAAAGTTCAGCTACGGTTTGAGAGTAAATGATTTATTATTTTGAAATTAATTAGTCTTAGTCATCGCTAAAACTCCATTATTCCAATTATTTACATTTACTTCATTGCGTGATTGTATAATTAATTGTTATATTCGTTTCTGGGTGAAAAATGTCATGAGGCCGACATGGGCCCAAGTAGGCTTTAGGCCCATTAACGCCCAACCGAGCTGGGCCCAAAAAAATGTGGTTGATATTAAAAGAAAAAATATATATATATATTAGGCAGAGATCAAATCCAGAAGGGAAGGGCGATGGACGGATGGAGTTGTTAAAGAAGGAAAGCAAATGATTGGACAAAACGACGGAGGATTGTGAGCCAGTTAATGGTATATGGTTATTTGGTGGCCTGTCACCATTTTCTTTCCCTTTTTTCTTCTTTTCACCAAAATGTTGCAACTTGAAGGCTGCACCCTAATATTCAACCATGGAAATTAAATTAAATTAAATAATTCCAAGGCTTTCAAAAGCCAAACAATCAATATTATAGATATTCGAATTTCCCAAATCCAACATAGCTAATTATATAAATATTGTTTCTCATTAATTAAACACTAAATTACAAAAGTAGGGTTGTTTAAGAAAATTCAAAAAATATAATCGCTTTGATTTGATTTAGGTTGAAAGTTAATTTTGATTAATTAAGTTTAATATATTTAAAATAATAATAATTAGTTGATTCGAGTCTTAAATTATCCCCATAATAAGTTTTGTTTTACTAAATTGAATTTTGAATTTAAAAAAGTTTATTGCATGAGAAAATTGTCGCCCCACCAATCGTTCTCTGCTCAAATTCCCGATACTCTCTTTCTATACCTTATTAGTTATTCCTCATTGAGCAAGTTGCCCATTTGCAGGATGCGATTTTACTCACATGCCCTTGCATTGCCCTCTTATTTACAATCCGCCCTTTTCATTCTGTCCATCAACGGAATATTCATTCAACACGATCCTGTAGTATTTATGTCATTGCCCATATGAATTTTCCCACCCCCATTTAGGTAAGCTGTGGGACCACCTCCATTTAATTCGATTACGATTCAAATAAACTTCCTCTTTTTTTTTTTTCTTTTTTCTTTTTTTTTTTTTTAAATATTGAGTCTAATCGTATTTTACATCCAATATACTTTTTAATTTTTAATTTTATATCTAATACATCATTTAAATTTTTTAATATTAGACGCAAATTAAAATTTAAAGAATGGTTCCTTAGTGTAACCTATTGGATTTATTCTGAATTGTTCAATTTCAATTTGGCTTCGTCAATACAGAATGACAAGTAATTTTGTAATTAAAAGGGCAAGGAATGGGTGTTTTGGTAATACCAACGCATAAAGTTACTCTGACGACTGGTATGTTGTATATAACTGATATCCACGCAATTGAATATTGTCTGTGATCCAAGCGGAAAAACCAAACCATCAGGCTGAGCTTATAAATCAACCGCCGGACCGCCGTGAAGGATCGCCGCCGTGGCGGCCGGCAAATGTTAAATCCTCTCTCTTTCATTATTAGTTAATTTTGTTGTTGTTTTTTCTTTTTTTTTGGCTTCGCGTAGAATTGTAAAAGGCTCTCTTCATTGGAAATGCCTTCGAAACCCTCTGTATCGTCTGTTCTAATAGACCGAATCAACGGCTCCGATTCAACCACCGCCTCAATCCATTGCCAGAAAGAGAACCAGAAATGGTTCCAGGTGCCGAAATCTGTGGCCGTTTACCACACGCATACGGTAGGGCCTAACCAGACCTGCTCCGCCGTGGTCCAAGAAATCGCCGCCCCCATATCCACCGTCTGGTCGGTGGTCCGGCGGTTTGACAACCCTCAGGCCTACAAGCACTTCGTCAAGAGCTGCCACGTAGTCGTCGGCGACGGCAACGTCGGAACCCTCCGGGAGGTTCACGTCATCTCCGGCCTTCCCGCCGGCCGCAGCACCGAACGCCTCGAGATTCTCGACGACGAACACCACATCCTCAGTTTCAGCATGATCGGCGGCGACCATCGCCTTGCCAACTACAGATCCGTCACCACACTCCACCCATCGGTGGCCGACGACGTAAGTAAAACTGTGGTCGTTGAGTCCTACGCCGTGGATACGCCGCCGGGAAATACTAAAGAAGAAACCACCGTTTTCGTGGATACCATTCTGCGATGCAATCTTCAGTCGTTGGCTCAACTCGCCGAGAATTTGCATAAACGCAACAACCAGTCTCCGCCGTAAGTTAACTTCATTAACTTGAACATTCACTATTTTGCTCTGTTCGTTTCTTCAATTTCTGGCTTAATTGATTGTCTATAAATTTTCATGGGCTACCAAATGCCTTTTTCTCTAGAATTTTCTCTCTCTTTTGTTCTGAAGTGTTTGTATTCAGTTCATATTTTGGACAAAAGGAGTTAGTATTTTATTTCAAACATAATTATAAACCTACAATGATTACATTATACCCTTACCCTAGAATTAAAAAAATAAAATAAAATAGTATTTTATTTTAAAGATAATTATAAAGTTAGTGAACTTTTAAACTTACATTAATACAATTGATCTTTAAAAAATCATATTTTTTAAACAAAGTTCAAAATTTTAAAGGGTATTTTCTATAATCAACTTTCTAATATTTATATTATAAAAAGTCGTTAAAAGGGTTTAGAGAGAGAGGAAGTAACATTTTTAAGGACAGAGGAGACAACTATCGATGGAGGATGGGGTTTAGGGTTAAGCCAATCCAATGGCAAGTTGTACATTTGATTTGAAAAAAAAAAAATTAGTCACAGAATAATCAATTTATAAATTTTATCAAACTAAAGAAATTAATTTCTAACTTTTAAAATTAAATGGACTTGTAATTTTCTTCTTTTTCTTATAAGTTCAAGTATGAACAGAGATCTAGATTTTTATAAGTGTGAAAAAAAAAGGAAAAGTGGGAAATGTGAGGAATTGGATAAAAAGAGGAGATAGGCCAAGCGAGACTATTATGAATTAAATGGAAAATTTTGGGCACGTGAAATGGGCGTCATTTTGTGTTCAGAAAGCTCTGTCAGGACGTCGTTAGTGGCTGCAAAGATATCAGCCTCTTTTTTTTTTTTTTTTTTTTTTTTTTTTAAAATACTCGGTCAATGAAGCCAACCTTCAAGTGAGGTAATTGTACAGTCAAAGTCAAACAAATTTTGGTCTGATTTCAAAGCTGATTCACAGACGTTCCATGATAGCTGGAAGTAGCAGGAAAAGAAACAGAGTTTTAAATGATCAATTATTTATGCTAATAAATGGAATGTCTCTGCAATTATTTTGGAAGCAGCCGGTTATAAAGATTTTTAAAGGGTAAATTAGGAATAATGATAAACTGTACCAAAAATAATTCCAGCTATGAGAACATAATTGATATGATATACATCTAATAGAACCAACCCAAGCCGTCAGTCCCTTTCAATCCATGGAAAATTATGGACAGCTAAATCAAAGAAAGGAACTGAAGGTTGAGCCACACAAGTTTTACTTACATGATGGATGCCACAGACGCCAATCCATTCCCACTTTTGTCCACAGGGCAAAGCGAGCTGCCTTCTGTAATCAATGCACATGATGAATGCCAAATCTTGTTAATAAGGAAGGCAGGAGGATTCATAGCCGACGGCACATGAAAGACAATTTGCAATTCATGGAGGATATCATGCGCCTGCTCGTCCCATTGCTGTGACAAAGACCTTTTCCTTCTCTTCTTTTTTGACAAGGATCTGCAAAACAGCTTTGTATTATTCAGAATATTGATGAGGTTTAAAATGAGAACACCTCCCATTTTGATTTTATGTTAATCCGCCATTGATCTTAGTGTTTAATGCTTACTATTTTACACACGTTTTCTAAATAAATTTATAGAATATATTTACAGTTGTATATTTTGAAATTAATTACCCTAAACTCTTGTTCTATGATAAAAATAAATAAATAAGATGCAAAGAGAGTCTTACATTAAAATCCAGGTCCGATCAGCTCATTTTCCCACTAGCCTTTACGATCACCAATCATAAATAAAATCATCTCCCTGAGATTCTCGATAATCTGAATGGAAGAAACAAGGACGATGGATTAAGTCAGAGAAATCAATGATCAGTGAAGTATGTACACCAAAATGGTTGAAATTTTTCAGAAACATAGTAACAGAGTACAAACTGAAGTGGAATTCTCTGCCCATCTTTTAGCAGAAACTGCAGCGTTTTTCATGTGAGAACAATCGACAGAATCGAAATTCAAAAAGTAGGACGAATTTTCTGTTGCTTCTGCCACCCAGAGATTATTGATCTGGTCCTTTGATCTCTTAATAAGATTGCAGAAACCTACCTGAAGTAAAATTAACACTGACAATATAACAAGGGTAATGCACTTTGGATTTGGGAAAGAACAAAGAAAAGGCAACTACATGTACATACAGTTGAGCCGGTAAGGTTGCAGTTGATTGGCACAAATGACTCATCATCCGCATACGGTGAACAGAAACTAATAGCAAGCAGTGAATTGGAAGTGCCTTCTGAATGTGACTCGGATATCGAACCATCTGCCACAAATATCCACTGTTTCTTCTGATGAGCAGTTGTAAAAACCTCCCCCACGTGTACAACAATTGCAACGACATCAAATTCACTGCATAATAAAAGGATAGTATGTTAATGTCTAGAAATCTAATGATGCCTTCTAGAGATTTAGTTGCAAGCCGCCTTACCTGGATAGAGGGACTTCCCCCAAATTTGATAACGAAACTGATTTTCGGGGGTTATAAAAGGGCCTGCGGCAGGTATGGCATGAGTTTGGACCTCAATTTTAGCAAAACAAGAGACGTGGAAATACGTACTTGAAGCATTTCATTGACTGTGGAGATAAAGACTGCCATTTGGTAGTTGATCCTTTTGCTTGCAAGTAAAGAATATCCGCATCGCAATTTATTGGCACAAGTCCTCCAATAGCGTATGCCTGGCCCTCAACCAGCTCAAGTTGCTATCACATTGTTTAAGGAAATTCAATCAGACACTTGTGAGGCAACTCCATTTTGCTCATTCGTCATAGACACAAGACAATTGAACTCGAGAAATGATCAAGTAATACTAATAATTCAATGGTGTAGAAAGCAATGAAAAAGACTGAATTCACCTGCTTCTCTGTTGGATTCCAGATTGTAATCAAGCCCTCCTTCCTATGGGTTTCTCTTTGGTTGCTTTTGCTTGTAAGTCCAACCACTCTCACCCTCATAAATGGAGTGACATCTCTCCCACTTAACCCAGCATCTGCTAACGCTTTCCTGATTGATTTTTCCATGTCCGATTGCCTGATTGCCTAAAATTTGAAGTCCTGTTTAACATTCTGATTTAATCTGTCTCGCAATATAAAATAAAAGAATGATAACCTCTATTTTTGTTTGGTAGCTCGCAAAAGAAGTTAACTGTTCAGGACTCATCTCTGCCATCAAAAGTTCAGGTTCAGCCGCTGTCTCGAGGATCTTAAAGAGTTTTGCCCCTTCTTCACTATCACACTCACTGTAGATACGACTCTTTGTCCCTCTCTGGAATTCAGAAACAATACCATCTACAATAGCTGTGCACCTGCAGCCAACATCAGTCAACCATAATACGAAGCTAACAAAACCTCCCAATTGAATCTGCAATACTTTATTTGATCTTTTCTACTGAATCATATTCGATCATTAACTTATACCAGACAAACTAAACTGAAATGTGGTAGAATATTATAGTCCGTGTTAAAAAAAAAAAAATTTGTAAGAAACAGCTTGGGTATCCACCTCTGATCATATAATTGCCTGGTCTTCATCTCCATCTTCTCGGTTCTTACTATGGATGCCCCATCACCTAACCTATGTCAATCGGGACGAAGTTCGATGACAAGGTTTTATCATTTTTAGCATTTCACACAGAATAGTCAACACAATCATCTTGAATTACCTCTCCTTGTAAAGAACAGGGTATTTCCGTGAGACTCCAACCAAAGTCGAAGGAACTGGACCTCCACTACTCTTGATGCACTTAAAGGATAATGAAACACCAGCATTTTTGCCTACATTGAAAATTGAAGTGTTGAGCATGAATAAAAAAGTGTACTACAGGCTTGAGTTGTCTGAGGTAGAAAATTGTTATTTTCAACAGAATTTCTGTGGCACTCACAGAATCCCAGTCTATCGGCCCAATGAGCTCTAAAAGTTCCATTAATATGCAACGTCAAATAAACAGCCCCTGACATCTGTAGTTGATGATGAAAGCCACAAATGGTCAGGAATAAATCAGCAAGTCTAAACAAAGAATAGACAAATAGTTGATTTTCATATTCAAAATTGATTCAACAGTGTCTTTATGCGTTGATTTTATCCAACAGTACAAAGACTTCCATTATGAAATATTATCAAACTACATAAACTAAAAAGAATAATTTGAAGAATAGACACCATAATCAATAAATTAATTAAGAAAAACAACCTCAAGAGGTGAAACAGGCCCGATCCAACCACACAATCTCGCTCCCCATATCTTCAAAAGAGAGGCATAACTGTAAGCTGGAAGCACTTTGAATGAATAAAGGATTGGCTAATTGATAGATAAATTACCCTGAGTTTCTGTCCCACAAACAGTTTTCCCGAAAGAAGTTGCTTTGACAGCTGCCCGTCCAAAAGAGCATCAACAGAATACCTACCACGTCCAATATCAATGACAAAGAACTAAATAGGTAGTGAAAGATCTATGGGGTCAGTTCCATACCACCCATCGGTGAGTTCAACTTTTGCCCCTTCACCATAATCAGACCCATTGGTCGAGGATGAACAAGCTTGAGACCTTGATTTGTAATTTGAGCGAATAGCTGAAACACATAAAACTAACAACATAGATGGCGGTGCATCTCCTTCCAGTATTCTCTTTATTGCAGAACGGTGGCCTTGATTAACTTCTCTTTCATACCTTTCAAACATTAAATGGTTAATCTCATTATTTTTATAAACATGGTGCAGCTTGATTCTATCATATTTTAGTAACAAATGCAATTATTCACCTATATTTCAATTCCTCGAGAACATTGGAAACTGTCAAAAAATTTCCATTTGATTTGACTGGACATTGCCTTTCGTAGCAGGCCAGTTTCCAAACAATCCACTTGTAGTGATTTTTGACCCACCTAAACAGCCAAAAGCACCAAAGTTAAACTCAACTAACAGAAGAAATCGAGAAAACTCAATATGGAGCAATAACTGATCATATATCTCATATATCTCCCTCTGCAAACTGTGAGAATGTTAGGCTAAGCAACTCCACGTCCAACCTTCTCATGAACACACAAGGGTAACAGAGAAATGCTTCATCGAAATCCAAGTTGCATTTATTTGGTTGGTTGCACCTTTTCATATTAGTGTGTGTAAGGATTACAATAAGAAGATAAAGTCAGAAAAAATTACAATTCAGAAGAATGTTGCAGAGAAGCTCCAGACTCGACTAACATATGACGAAAAGCTTCTACTCCAATACAATTTGTGCCAGAGTTGTCAGGAACTTTATATTTCTCTGCATTTTCTGCATTCATCCTTCTGACTTCATCTGGCAGGTAATCCAACTATTTCACCATAGTGAAAATTATTGCCTCAGTATCAAAACTCCACAGAAAAATTAGAGCGTGCTGATCTTAGATCAACTTACCTTGTCTCGGGTTGATGGAGGTCTTCCAAAATACTCTTTGATATACATCCTTGAGGATTGGTGTGGATACCGAGTGGAAACCCTTTTTTTGCAACCAAAGTTACTAGATGATGAAGTAGATAAACCTGGTCAAAAATGTAATCAAGATTTCACAAAAATATTGAAGCTAACGAATAAGATGAGAAAAAACTAAAGAAGGTAAACTGACTTGTGGTAACAAGTGATGCATTCTTATTCAAGGGGGTGGAGAACTTGGAATTTCGGGGCCTTTTGAATGGAGATACAGAATTTGTACTCCAAAGCTTCCTCTTTTCGTTATTACTAGCTCTATCGCTTCTACTTCTTGAGTCAGCAATATTCGATATGTCATTTAGAGGCCCGCCAAATGATCGCTCGCCTAAATGGATCCCTGATCTAATTCCATTTTCAGAAACATTGTCTACTATTGTACTTGGCTCACTAGGCTGGCAGCCTAAAGTTTCTGGCAAACAGGATTTATTGTCGTCAAACCTGCTAATACTTTCTTGTTCGGCTGCATCAAATTTCTTCATCAAATTACTCCCTAATATACTTTTTGTCTTGAATGAAGATTGCATAGCTCTGGAAGATGGTCGTAAGGGGGAAACAAAGCTTTTAGATGTGTGTTTAGTAGTTGTTGAGTCTTCCATGTTGAAGGAAGGAGTGTGAAAAGCATGTTTCCCATTTGACGGTGTTGCATTTCCCATATCTTCCTTATAGCAATCCACGTCCCCTTCATCCAAGAAACTTCCCAACTCTGGGTCACCAAGAAGGCTTCTTGCGCGTTGTAGTGCATCGCTTGAAATAGATAAGGATCTCCCCCCGGCAGTATGAAACTTCACTGCAGGAGGCTTGGGAGCCTTGTTAGGCAATTCAATTTGTTTGAATGATGGGCTGGCGTGATTCTCTAATGAACTTCTCGAAAAGAAAGTATTAGAGACCAATGTATTGCTCGTGTTCTCCATACCACACGCACCTTTTGATTCCAGAAATTCCCCCTCAAAATCGTAAGGACTGATAGCTTGTCCAAATCTTTGAAAATTGGAACAAGTATCATCTTCTTCCAGTCCTAACAATGTCTTGGCTCTAAGAAGACCTTGAGAAGAAACGTTGACTGATTTCCCAGAGCCCGTTTGAAAGAGAGAATTGGAGAAATTACCTCCTTTATGCAATTGACCTGCACGAATTCAAATAGTAGAGAGATTTATCCATCAATGATGAGCACCCTAGTTACCATAACACACGAACGAGGGAAAAGGGCAATAATAAATTAAATGTAAAATGATAGACTGAAGCCAGTGAGTAGCAGAGATAGAATATGAATCAAAATTGCGAGCTACATAAATTTTGAAAGAGTAACAGCACGCAGCCAATTTGATAAGTTCTATACAGCTCGTCCAAATATGTATTGCACTAAAAAACTTGGGCATAGAGCAAAATTTTGAGTATGGCTGTTGACCGTACAGAAAACAAGGCGGGAGGAACATTTAGTTAAAGGAATTAATGGAATTAAGAGAGTGAAGAAAGACCTATATCTGGAGCGTTGTCATCGGCGAGCATAGATAAAGCCTTCTCGATTGAAGACTGTTTAACAGAAACCGATTTTCCCAATCCGGTTCGAAACATCGGAGCGCCTGCATCGGCGTCCTCTGGACTTTGCATGAACCTAGAGCAGAGCAAGAGGTCGGCCATGGATGGGAGACGGGCAACGGAGCTGCTGTTACTTCGAGAAAGGGAAACATTTTGTTCGCAGTCGGATTTGACTTCGAGACGCTCGCCGGTTAGTTCCCACTGGAAATTGTTGCCGGCTTTGGGAAAAATCTGCCACGACGACATTGGACGCAGCGGAGTTTGCGTCGCCTCTGAGCTCAGTTTCTTGATTCGAGTTTTGAAGAAAAAATGTTTCCAGAAATTAAATGGCGGGAAATTTCGGAACCAGGGAGGGAAGAAGTTCCGATGGGTATGGGTTAAACGTCAAAATCGCGGAACGTTCGCAAAATTAAGTAAATAAATCAACTTTTTTTTTTTTTTTTTTATTGTCCTTTCGGGTTTGGGCTCGAAGCCCAATATTGGTCCATCTAAGCCCACTAGATTGGACGATAAAAGGGAGAGAGATCCCTCTCACTACCCTCTATATATTATCGAAATAAAAACCTTTTTTTTTTTTCTTTTCAAGTTCGCGAGAGAATCGGAGTAACAAAATTTACGGCCAAATTAATACAAATACTCGGATGTTTTATCTTAAAAATATTTCTAACCTTTTTGTTTTTATCAGACTCTTAAAATTAAATGAAAATAAAAAATATCATTATATTAATACTTTCTTTCAAAAAAATATATATATATACTTTCAAAATTATTTCATGTCTTTTTAATTTTAATTGTTTCAAAAATGTCTTTTGATTGGGTAGAGCTTTTAAAAAAATATATATATATTATTTATTTCATTAATGACTTAAATTTTTTTTAAAATTTAAAAAATACTTTAAAACGTTTAAAAAATTAAAAATTAATCTTACCCTCATATCTGAAGCACTTATAAATTTTAAAAAATAACAAATAAAATATAATTTTAAATTTATACTTTCTTGTGATACGTTTTAAAACGGCATGAAACTCTCAGTCTGAAGTATTCATATTGTTTAGTTCTTAATATTTAAAAATAGTTTTAAATTATCTTAAAGGGTGAGGTGACTACCCATTAATGAAAATATAAAAATAATAATAGGAGAGTTGAAATATAGTGAAATGCTACTTAAAAAATAAACCTATATTTTTACCATGCAAACTATTAGAAAAGTGTGTTTCAATTTATTTTTACCAACGTGGACATAGTTCGCTCTCGAAAAATTTGATCAAACGTTGTAAAAAAATACTTTGATTTGAAGCAAACATACTCTATTTATGTATGATTATTTCATTTATTAAACACAAACCATCACTTTAGCTTTAATAATTATAATAACGATGTGTTACTAGGTACACGTGGACCCCAACGACTTTCCATTTCATATATATGGTTGAAGTTATTCAGATTGCCACCTAACACTGAAAAAGTGGTGCATTTTTTATATAAGGTCAATCGATGGGATTATCACCGAACTACTAGAAAAAACGTATTTAAAATTTAATTAACATTGCACTTCTAGAATTAATATTGCAAAAGTCAAGTCCTCCAATCAACTCGATAGGGTGACTCAACCCAACCATAGGCTAAGGAATAAGTATCAATTTTTGTAATTATAAGGACCAAGCATATGACTATGGTAGAACGGGTTGACCAACCAACAAATTGGAGCAGTTGAGTCGACCACATTCGTCTACCATGCATTACATTACGGATTAATCATACACTTAATCAAGATTATAAGTACAATATTTTAGTTATGTTGTATAGTTTAAAATATTGTTTTTATTTTCATGTTAAAAAGTATTTAATTTAGTTTATTTTCCACATTTACTTGAGAATTATTTAGTTTTGGTGAATTACTTTCCACCGTTTATTTTTGCAATTTCTCGCATTTTCCATCTCCCCATATTTTTCACGTCTCCCCGAATCCTCCTATAAAAATGGCTGCAGCTTTCATTTTTCCTATCGCTCCGCCTGAAACATCGAATGAAGCGAAGAAGAATCCTCTGAAGCTCAGGAGGGATAGCGCCGTCAATGGCGGTTCCGTTTCTGATGAACTGCCGAACCGGTGATTCCTCCGCCGCGGCGCTATCCATCCTGAGTTTCATCGGTTCTCCTTGCTCTGCTATCACCGTCTTTACAATGTAGTCTACAGAAACAGAGCAATGGCAAGTGTGAGAACCGAGGACGAAAGGAGAAGTGAGTATTTTACTATTATTCTGTCTCTGAAGTTGATTTTCATAATATTCTATCCGATGAATCGTTTTCTGAGTGAAATTTTAGATTCTTTTTTAGTTTTCTTTAGAATTGATTTGGGTTAGGTTAGGTTCATAGCTTAACAAAGATTGTTTATTATAAAAATTTGAAATCATCAAACAATTAGGTTAGGTCCAAATATCACAAAATCCAATAACTCTGGCGCGAGGGTTAGGATGATGTCGCTTTCTTGCTTTATAGTGGGTGAAATGTGAGGCAAAATCTTCGCACCGTATCTTTGCTATTTTGGAACCTTCTGATATTTTCTTCGCAGATAGTAGAAAACCATATGCTTTTTGCTTCTCTCAAGTCCTTTTCTCAACAAGGCCTCATGATAAATGCAGTCATAATCAGTCGTCGATGGGGCAAAATACTTCGCGTCATTTTTGGCACCAACCTTTTTAATGGAAAAAAAAGTAAGGAACACTGTTTTCTTGTCGCTGGCCCCGCGCCACTTACTGTCAATAGAAAAAGGAAACAGTAAAAAGGAGGTTAAAGAAACACTTCTAAGCTTTGAATATGGGTTAGACCAAGGCCAATTAGCCAATTAATCTGAGAATGCTACCGGTGAATTTGAGCTCGATTAACTTTAAGGGATTGATCAGATAATTGACTGCGACTGATATTTTTTATAAATAGTTTCATGGTTTGAATTGGTACAGTTCCCTCAGATCTTGATCAAGAGGAACATTGAGGCCGACAATGCTATTAGGATTTTGCTGCGTCATATGATAGGTTTGATCCGGAATTCCATGGCGATTCGGAGCCAGAGATTGCAGCCGAGCAACAGAACTCGTGAGATGATTTATGAAAACAGCCATGTAGGCATTGCTGGCGGTATAATTTGCCCTGCAAATTGAAGTTTTCTGGCGCCGGAAGTCATGGTTAGGGGAGGGACGATCACAAATGAAGAGAAACACATCTCCAATTGAACTATGTAAGCCAACTTAATGCGGTATTTTCCATGGGATTAATCTTTTCTTAACAGGAAAAAAATGAATGAAAAACAGAAACTCACAATCAGCTTAAAATACATTACAGAAGGATCGTATTATACTTGTATCTCATCAACAATAAATATGCACTTAGAATCAATATGAATAAAAGAATAATTCAAATACTAACTGACCAAAAATAAAAGAATACAACTCTTCTCTAATCTCCACTATACTATACCAAATAAAATAACAATACCTCTATGTTCTTCCCATCCTGGCGGTAATTTATAATTCTCTCTCTATATGTAGCTCTATTCAGTTGCTGGTTGAGTTTTGGCGCTATCCTCACCAGAAGTAGAAGTCTTAATTTCCTCCAGTTGCTGGAGAATTTGCTGAATGTCAGGCCGAGCAGCTGGTGATGGATCGACACAATGCAGGGCTAGTTTTAAGGTGTTCAGCAGTTCATCACCAATATTTGGTGCGTCTTTCATAAGCTCCAGATCAAACACTTCATTTGTCCACTCCTCCTTTACTATTGAGGCCACCCACTGAGGTAAATCCATTCCATCCATGGCTTCTCCAGGAGATTTTCCTGTCAAAAGTTCCAATATTATGACTCCAAGGCTGTAGACATCTGTCTTCGTTGTGGTTTTTTTGGTTTTTGTTAGCTCTGGTGCATTGTAGCCCTGTGTTCCTGCAGTGGCAATCACATTTGTGGCTGCAGCTGAAGTCATGAGCTTAGGAAGCCCAAAATCTGCAATGCGAGCATTGGTCTGATCATCCAGCAGAATGTTGCTGGACGTGAGGTACCCATGAATTAGATTCTCCTCTGTGTGGAGGTAGTTCAAGCCTTGCGTGATTCCGATCGCTATTTTCATCCTCATTGGCCAATCGACCGTGGTTTCCGGCCCGCGAGCTGCATACAGTAACCAAAGTCAGTATATGAGTTATGAATATACCCCTTAAATAGATGGATCAATAACCTCTTTCTGAAGTCGTAGCAGCCAATGGTTGAGTTTACTTACCATGAAGGAAGGAAGAGAGACTTCCTCTAGGCATGTAATCAAAGACAAGAAGCTTCTCTCCTTTGGGGCCTATGTAGTAAGCTCTAAGAGCAAGTAGATTTGGGTGTCTAATTTTTCCGAGTGCCACAACTTCAGTTTCAAATTCCTTCTGCCCTTTTGTTGTTTTTTCCCTCAATCTTTTCACTGCAACTTCATTACCATCTTCTAATGTTGCTTTATATGCTGTTCCATATGTGCTCTTGCCCATGATCTCCGCAGTCGCACACAGAAGATCATCAGCAGTGAAAACAAATGGCCCATCAAAATGAACTAGTTTTCCTCCGGCTTCACCCGTCCCCACTTCGGTGCTGCCTGGTGCTTCCTTCTCGACGCTTCTCGCTGTCGCTTGCTTGCCAGCCGTTTTGTCATTCTTTCTAGCAGCAGCTCTTTTTGATAACAAACAACACAGCAAAATTGAGCAGAGAAGAAGAAGAAGCACCAACAGAGCTCCAGCGGCTATCAGAATTATGTCCTTCACACTGAGTTTGCGGCGATGTGGTTTCCGGACCTCAGATGATGGAGTTGTAATATTCTGCGGGGAGGATGCAGGTTGACATGGAGTTGAAGCACTAAAACCACACAGTTGAAGGTTCCCTACAAAAGAGCTCGCATTGAACTTATTTGATAGAAGAACCGGGACAGGGCCAGAGAGATTGTTGTAAGAGACATTGAAAGAGGTCAGATTCAACAAACTAATCAGCGATGTTGGTATCTGTCCCGTGAAGTTATTTTCAGAGAAATCAAGTTGGGTAATAGCAGAAATGTTCCCCAAACTTGCAGGAATCTCACCACTTAATCGATTCTTCCCAAGCTTGACCACTGAGAGATTCTGCAATCTATCAATATCTCCTGGAATCTGGCTTTCCAGGCGATTATTTTCAACATTTAATAATTGAAGAGAGGATAGATTAGAGAAAATTGAAGGGAAGCCACCATTAATGGCGTTGTTCGACAGATCCAAAAGGCGAAGTCTCTTCAGCTTGCCTATTCCACCTGGTATAGCCCCAGAGATCTTATTTTCACTGATGGAAATCTCTTGAAGCCATTCCAGTTTACTCAAGGAGGCTGGAATTGCCCCAGATATTGCATTATGATCAAGCGTTATAACAGCAAGTGGGCAAGTTCGACCACCCCAAGAATCTGGGACGGTCCCAGAAATATTGTTGTGCTGAAGGGCGAGAATTGTAAGAGAAAACGACTGCGTAAAGCTACTTGGGATAGATCCCGACAATGAATTGTAACTCAGATTAACTCTAATCAATTTGGTAGAATTTGCTAGACCAGAAGGAATTTCTCCTGTGAGCAAATTGTTGCTCAAATCAAGAGTTTGAAGAAGGGGAAGATTACCAATTGTAGGAGGAATAGAACCTGAGAATCTGTTGTTGAAAAGATAAATTCCTCTGAGATTTGGAAGGAAGCCGAGCGACCGAGGGACTGTGCCGGAGATCACATTGTCGTGGAGGCTGAGCTTTCTAAGTTCCCGGAGCTGCCCAATCCTGTCGGAAATCCGGCCGGCAAGAGCCTTCCATGGAAGCTGTATAGCAATGACCTGCCCCTTCACACACTTGATTCCTGCCCACTGCCCGGAACAAGCTCCAGTACTTCCATTCCAGCTACGCAAAGCTCCTTTTAGGTCGATGAGTTCGCGTTTTATAGCTTGAAGAGCTTGAAAATCTCCTTGTGTAACAGCCACTCCGTCCCACATCTGGCCAGTGACCGGTTGAAGGGAAAAGGCCAAAAGATGAGCAAAAAAGAGAGCAATCAGGTATGAAGAACAGCTTCTCCATTGTTGGCACTTCCACTTTCTGCTCTTATTAGGTGATTTAGAGCCCCAAACAGCTGTTTTTGCTACAGGAATCTGCATGAACTGAAGTGGGTTTACCTGAAACTCACTCAGAGGGTTGTGGGTTTTTCCCATGAACAAAAAGAAACTTCAGTTTAAGAGGGAAAACAGAATGGCTTTTCGTATCTCTGGTTATTCTAGGGTTTCTGAAAGTTGGGAGGATAAGTTTTATAGGGGAAGAAGATGAAGAAGAAAAATAAATTAGATTAGCTGAGAGAAAGGAGTTGGTCTGGGTCCGATGAAGCATGTGAGGACCTGAAATGTCGTTGTAATTTAGGGTGGACGAAGGATTTAGCGAAGGCATACGCTGGGGTCAGTCTCTTTATTCTTTTATGCTAACGGCTACATTTTTCTTTGGTTATTCAGGCTACGTGACATTTTTTTTTTCTTTGCTTCTGTAACGCTTTGTCGCTCCCCCAACGGCTATATTTGATTTGGTCAGCATATTAGGTGGATAAATGTATAATGGGAGTTATAACGTACGTCCTGCCACTTGCGCTACATCATTTCTTATTTTTAATAATAATGCACAAATTAATGATAAAATAATTGCCTTTTGTCTTGAATTTCACATAGAATATTTAATTTATACAGATTTTCAACTTCATAATACAACCCTACACTTAGTGTTTTAGTGTCTAATCTAGTGAGGTCCAATTCATCCCGTAATTTTAACAAATAACTAATCTTGAAAATAGGTTGGTTCTAATTTTTCGATCAAAGGCATATTTAAGTATTACAGATCCGTTCAAGATGGTTTACACAAATAATAATTAGATTGACAAATGCACACAGAATTGACATCTAAAACCTCATTTGATAAAACCCATTTATTTTTCAGATATGCGTTGCAAATGGGGTGTTCTCAATCCCATAAATAGTGAATTGAATTCAGCCCTCATCAATTAAAACCCTTTAATTAATAAATCCATTAATTTAAATAATTTTTAATTTGAATCATTTTTCTAACCGTATCAATTTACACCAATTTCCAGTTTTCCTTTTAAGTGAAAAGTAACTCCAAACCCACATCAAGACATTGGATCCAAATATTATATGATTTTCTCAAGAAATCTCAAGCAAATAGTTTATGAATGTCTAGCAGTGCATTTAACTAACTGTTCAATGCACATGCTATGCACTGCACAACAAAAAATGTAGTTTCTGGGATATACAGACACGTAGTCGCCGTCTATTCGTTGTTTACATAATATATATTACTCACATATCCTCTTCGGTCTTCGCGTAACAATAAGAAATGAGAACTGACGGGCAAAGTAAGCAACAACTTTCAACATGAACGTTGTAAACCTGAAGCATTCAACAATTTGTACCTAAGTTTAATTGGGTTGACTAGAAAATATATGAGAACGGTAATCCAATTTGACCAATTCAATGCAAAAAGTAACAAGACTTTTGAAGTATATATCTTCCATTGAGAGGTGTATATACGGTCAAGCGATTATTAACATAAATCCACCCTTGTGATATATCCTCATCCATACCTCGCAAATTTACAAACCAAATTCGAAGCAAGATTTAAGTTTCTACAATCTATTTATTGTACAATCCAATCTCAAATTTATCCAATTATGAAATTTGCGAATTGCGAACTCCACGACACCAAATCTAAACACCTCCTGATAGGATGTAGCAGCTAAATTGGGAGATGACCCACATTGCAGTGCATCATGAACAAACATACATTCCAATTCAACAGAAGATTAAAGGAAAAAAAAAAAACTTGCATACAGAACACGGGGGATTTGGGTTCTATGCAAGAACCCCAGATCTACATATCAAAAGCACACATCACAGACCATTGGCGCGAAAAATGTGCGATAAATTCAAAACTTGTAGAATTGGACAAATAAAAGAATGAAATTCACACTGTGTTATAACAAAATTCGAATTATAAGATCCATGGTATAAGAAGGAAGGGAAAAAATTGAATCCACAGACAACCTTACGGAGTATGATATTCTATCTCAAGGTAAAAGAACGGATCGTTAATATGAAATTTTGCACAAAAGAAAAAGAAACAAAAACTGCATCTTATTTCGTCTACGCCAATTTTCAAGATTTAATGCATTTACTGATACCGAAGTGAAGGCGGTTCCATCCCCTGGTGTACTCGAATCACGTGCGAGCAGCCACAGGCACGGCGGCAGCGGCAGCGCTGGAAGCCGCGCTGCTAAAGAACGAGAGAAATCCGGGGGATACATTGTCTTGTTCGTCCAGGAAGAGATCTTCGGGAACTCTAAATGCGCCGTGGGCACAAACCAGAGCCACACCGACCAAAAGAGCCGAAACGAGGACCGATCCAACGCTGGTGAGGAACACGACGAACACGCTGAGCAAAACCAGGAGAATTAGGGTTTCACTGTCCTTGAATGTGCGGCCGAATACAACCAGCGGCTGATCCGACGGACGGAAGAGGTAGAGGAATATCCACGAGGATAAAAGCCCGACCAGAAGAATAAGGGAAAACGGATGAGAAACGAGAGAAAAGCCAAGGATCAGAGCAACCACAGCGAGATAATTGACGCGAAAATAGGAGTAATTCTTGCGAATTCGCAAGGTCGCTTCGGATAATGATTCGGGCTTTGAAAATGCCGTCCGATCCGCAAGTTCGGCCCATGGTTTTCGCTGGGAGAGGCCGTGCCGGAGAGATTCCGATATGTGGTTAATGAAGACGCGGAAGGCCGGCGTGGTGACAGGGCCTTGAGATTGGAGAGAACCGCCGGATGCAGCGGAGAGGATGGCGGGGGATTGAGGATTGGAGATGGGAAGTATGGCCGGAGAGGAAGACATTGTCGCGTCGGCGGATCTTGAGGCAATGGAAAATGGGAGTTTTTAACGAAGAATGCTTCTCCTGTAATTAAGTCAATGGGGGAAAAGGGGCGATGAGGAAACTGACGACGACGCAAGACCTCTCCTACCAATAAATAGTGGAGAAAAACGCGGCTGAGCGAATGTTTATTCCGTAAGGACGACCCTTCTCTGTGATATCTCTCTGCTTCTCATCGTGATCGTCCATTCAACTTCATTTCATTGGTCAACGAAGGGTAATGATACAGCATTTTGATCAACTCTACCATGGACCATTTATTAATAAGCTCAAACTCGATGGACCAAAATTAAACTTTAGATTATTCAATCGAACCTTTATATTATGCAAATATTGAAGTTTTACCCTCTCGTTAAATTTTGTTAAATTATATTCTAAAATTTAGAGTTTTTTTTATTTATTTTAAATTTATTGCTATTTATCAACTTCCAATTTTTTCGTAAGATGGTTTGTCTGCTTGGGCCTACGGGGTTGGACACGCCGAAGCCCAATCAGACCCAAAGCTCACGAAGGCGGCCAGAAGATCTTCCCTGTCTCGGCCCACAGAGTTGAGCCGAAGCCCACAATGTGCTCTTGTTTGTATTCCATCCCTTGTAGACGAAATTGAACCGCAAATAAATTTTGACGTCCGCCCTTCTATGAAATTAAATAATAATAATAATAATAAATAACAATAATAAGAACCCCTAAAACTACTTGTGCCTCGCAGGCTCACTCTCGCAGTCGTTCTCCCGCCAAAACCATTTCTTAGTGCTACGATTCCCTTCTTCTGTTGCTCACTTTTCATCGACCATATTGTCATATTAATCCAAAAAGATATCGTAGTCTCCTTTCTGTTTGCTTGCCGACGGAACCAAGGAGACCACAACCAAATCTCTTCGCATCCTGCGTGAACTGAGAACCAAGCCAAGCTCGATTCCAGGTTGTTTTCCTTTTTGTCTTTACTTCCAATCCACGAACCTCGGCGGCGATCGAACTCTTAAGCGTTGAATCGTCGTGTCACAGCGTTAATGGCGGAGCGGGATTCAGAACTTGTTTCTGCTATTAACGAACTCGACGATCGGTCATTCCTCTCGCTTTGCTTTGGTCCTTCAGTGTCCATCAGGATTTGGCTTCTAATAAACGCCGAGAGGTTCCAAATAAGGCCATCGCTGTTACTTACTGTTTTCCTAGGGTTTACGAAGGATCCGTATCCATATGTTAGAAAAGCTGCTCTCGATGGACTAGCAGGTTTGGGGAATACTGTTGTCGAAGACGGCAGTATGATTGAATGTTGCTATTTCCGTGCTATTGAACTTCTAAACGACGTGGAGGATTGTGTTCGGTCAGCTGCAGTACGCGTTGTAAGATACTCGTTTTGCGATATATCTCCATTGTCTCTTTTCTTTTACAACATAAAAAATTTGATTAAGCAATTTCGGTTCGGTAGTATGTCACAGTTCCTTAAGATTCATAGTCCATGATTGGATGTTGCAGTTCCTTAAGATTCATAGTCCATGATTGGATGTTGCAGTTCCTTAAGATTCATAGTCCATGATTTGATGTCGCAGTTACTTAAGATTCATAGTCCATGATTTGATGTTGCAGTTCCTTTAAGATCCATAAGCCATGATTTGATGACGATTTCTAATTAATAGACTTAGTTTTTTAATTACTGCGATCAAGCTACTCGCATTGGCAGAATATCACGTTCTTTATCAGTAAGAGCTTTTGACGATTGATCCAGGTCATCACTTGGGGTCTCATGCTTGCGGCTCATAGTCCAGAGAGGAAACAACATTTTTCTGATGAAATATTCGCTAACGTAAGTTTAAATTTAATATGCTGTTGATTTCTCTGGATTGGTGAAATTCATTCACTGAAAAACTTATCATCCTTTGTTTAGAGTGTCATTCTTAACTAGAATTCGAGATATCAGTCTCATCTAGATTCCGGATACTAGTATTGTGGTGTGCATACTGAGCGAACCTATTTAGACATAGTCCTGTGTTGCGTCTGGATAACATTTCTTCTGTTTGCTAGTGGTGGATTAACTTTGCCTTAGGCATTCAACTTCCTTGGTAGTATGCAACTTTAGATTCGCTTTCCATGTCCATCTTCTCAGCTCTCATGTTTAGTGTTTAAAACTTTCCACTTTGAATAGTGTTTGTATATGGACAGGTCACATTTCCTTAGGAGATCTTTAAGGAAGTGATCACTATTTTTCCATGCCAACTGAACTTTAGGAAGTGCTTTCCCTTGCGTCGAGTCTTAAAGTGAGTGCTTCGAATTTTGAACTTGTAGTTATAAAATGCCTCTACTGATATACGTATATATTGGTAATATCAGCTTTGTTCTATGACAAGAGATATGAGCATGGAGGTCAGGTTTAATGCATTTGTTGCAATAAAAAGGTTGGAAATTGTTTCCGAGGATCTTCTTTTACAAAGCATGTCCAAGAGAGTCTTAAGTATCTTCAAGGGGAAAAAGTCTCTTGTTCAATGCTATACCGAACAATTAGAAATGTTGGCGTTGGATGTTGCTGGGGCTTTTGTGCATGGCGTAGAAGATGAATTTCATCAGGTAACTTGCGTTGTTATATATGTTTGATTGAAATACCCCTATGCACCAATATTATAGATTTAAAAAAAAAAAAAAATTGTTCTTATCTCCACTATCCTTGTAATCAATCGTCACTCCTCAACGCGTTTTGCTATTTCAACTTTAATCTTGTAGTTTCTTCATGTTTATGCCACCAGGTCTTCAATGATAGTTGTTTCAGCTTGCTTGCTTAATCACCATACCAATGCCATAATGGTTGGGAGTATCCTCCTGTAAACTTTTTATCTCATTAAATTTGAGCATACATGTTTTTTTTTAAGTGGACAATCACTGCCTTTTTTCAAGAGAGGAAAATGACGGACAAGGAAATGAGTAGAAGCTTTATGTATTGAAGACCTGTCTTCTAAATTAGACATTAGCTACGAAGGAATCATATATGCTCTTCATCATATTAGCATTTGTAGAAAAAAATGTGACTATGATATTGACACTTTCTCTTAATCTCAAGGTGCGGAAGTCTGCCTGCGATGCTTTGTTTAATTTGATCATCCTGTCAACTAAATTTGCTGGCGAGGCCTTGAGCTTACTAATGGACGTCCTGAATGATGATTCAGTTTCTGTCCGCTTGCAAGCTTTGGAAACATTACATCACATGGCAATTTCCAATTGTCTGCAATTGCAAGAAGCACATATGCACATGGTATAGTTAATCCTTGTTCTATATTTTGGAGTCTTTCAATTACTCATAATAGGTGTTCATTGACAGCAGTTTAAGGTTACGATTATAAGAACTTCTGTATCTGAGTTTTTTCAATTAAAAGTTTGAACCGTACAAAATCATACTAAGCCTGTCACTGCGCAAGTCATCAAATGAAATTTATTTGTGTCAATATTTGAGATTGGATATTAAAGATCAATATCTATGTTTGGTTCATATTATTCTTATCAACATTGGTTTAATTGCAGTTTCTCAGTGCTTTAAGTGACAATAATGGCCACGTAAGATCTGCTTTAAGGAAACTTCTTAAATTAGCGAAGCTGCCAGATTTGGTGACATTTCAGTTGTCTTTTAATGGTCTTGTCGAAAGTTTAGAATCATACCCGCAGGTATGTCTTCCCTTGATCCTTCCCTTGTATTCTTTCTTCTTTTGTGCTGTTGTGTATAATTTCTATAGATTCGTTTACTTACTATTGCCGCTCCTTTCTGGAAATAGAATCTATATTGAACACAATTTCATTCTTATTGATGTGCTATTTTCACTTTGTTAATTGCTAGGATGAGTCTGATGTGCTCTCCGTGCTGTTTCATATGGGTCAGAATCATGTAAATATGGTTGCCTCCATTATCACGGATGTTTTTGAACAGGTTAGCTTGGCTCTTTATTTTCCGTATATGGTAATGTTGGACTCATCTAATTATCTAGTGAAATCATTTATATTCGTGGATTAGCTTCCAGCCATTATACCTTAATCCAGTTTTCAGTAGTGCACGTGGGGCATATATATATTTCAATATTTTATGTATATTAATAGAAACCTGAAAGCTCAATCGTGAAGGTCAATGAATGGTGATGGTACTGTTAACTCTCTTGTACTTGTTCTTTGCTTCAGATAGACCCAGCGTCTGAAGGAAAACTTGGATTTGATAGCGTGAAGGTGATTGCATATACTGTTCTAGCTATTTCAGCTCCCGTTCTGGACACTCATTCTCTTAGGATTCCACCTAGAATATTTTCTTATGCAGCTACATTGCTTGGAAGGATCTCTCATGCTCTGGGCGATATTATGGATCAAAGCACTATTTTTGCTTACTTGCTGCAAAACAGTAAAAACACTGGATTATCTGATCTGGGGTTTAATCCAGAGGGAGTCCCATGCTCACTTACACCTGGAAGTTATGTCAATGATATACTTGCCATTGCCTCACCTAAGACGCCTGCAACGATACATGAGAAGCAGCACAAAGATGATGATGCCATAGAATCTATCAAAACTATCCTCTCAAAGGTGCAAGATATTTGGCCGCTAATACAATCGGGATTTTTGCATGAAGTTCTAAGGACTTTGAGGTTTGTAAATCAGTTCTTTGTTTAACTTCTTATGGGGTCATACATTAAATGAATTGTTCCATACTTATGGTAGTTCTATGAAGCTTTTATTAGATATCAGTGCAAGATCAGTTGCCTGTGCTGATAAAGTCAATATTCTTTTATTATTATTTTTTTTAATGAACAATACGATTACTCTGTAAATTTTGAGCTTTTAAATTTTGTTCTTATCTTAGGTTGGAAAGAAGCGCTGGAGTGTTCGATATACCTTTTTGTGCTAGCTATATTCCTAGGTCCTTTGGTTGAATTAGATACTGCCTTTAGTCACCATGCTCCCAGTGTATCCAGAACCTTTTTGGGGTGGCTTTTTGATAATTAATTGTAGGAATGTTTGTTTTTCTATGGTTGGTACAGTTTTTTTTTACATCTTCCATCATATCAATTAAAACTGTTTTCTGTTTCCATGTTTTGACATGAAAGTGAGTCTTGCTTTTATTCTAATCATCATTGCAAAACGACAGCTTTGGTTTTTTCTCTTTTGTTCTCATCCTTGTCCTTTGCAGACAAGTAAATTCAACTTTTGGTCTAACTTCCTCATTTTCTTGGAATTGCAGGGTTTGCAAGGAAGCATTGGAAGTATTCACGTATCAAATAGACAAATACAGTGGGGCTTTAGCTTTTACACTGCAATATCTCAAGATAATGAAACTGGTTGCGAAGGTATGGAATTTGATGTCTTCAAAACATAGTTGTAGAATTGGAGAATGGGAATCTCTATTAGGAAAGCTAGAAAAGGGGCTGAAAGGGTTGAGAAGTAGGTTCATTGGATTCTCTAAAGAAGAAGAACGACATATCTTAGAATTGATGTTGGTAACTTGTGCACTCAAGTTGTCTAATGGAGAAATTTGCTGTCATCTCACAATTATGAGAAAATTGTCGATGATAGCTTCCAACATAGAGCATCTCCTTAAGGAAGAATGTATTGAGCCATCAACTTTTGTATGTGAAGTTCAAAGATCATTGTCAAAGTTAGGCGCCATTACCCCTAAAGCTTCTTGCTATTCACTTGATTTTAGAAAACTGCTGAAAACTTTCACCCTCAACCATCTAGAAATTTCAGAAAAACTTAAGCACGTCAAGGCAGAGCTAGTCATTCCAGATAATGACTACGAAAAACCCCTCTATTTTGTTCCAGGACTACCCGTTGGTATTCTGTGCCAAATTATCCTACACAATGTTCCAAGTGAGAGGAAGCTATGGTTTAGAATCACAATGGATAACACGACAAGTCAGTTTATCTTCTTGGATTTCCTTTCCTTAGGAGGAGGTTGTGATGAGGTTAGGGAATTTACCTATACCGTTCCATTCTACAGAACTCCAAAAGCTTCTTCTTTTATAGCTAGGATTTGTATAGGACTTGAATGTTGGTTTGAGAGTGCTGAAGTTAATGAACGCCGTGGAGGTCCAAAACGTGATCTAGCATACATTTGCAAAGAAAAGGAAGTTTATCTTTCCATGATCCACAATAGTTGATTTAGTGCAGGGTTCATTTAAAATATCAGTCTCTGTAAATATTGAAGGAATATGTGAGAATGGCTACGGAATATGTTTTTTTAGTGTAAAAGTTAACCATTTTGATCTTCATGCAGAAAACTGTTGTGAAGATCTGATCAAAATGAGCCATACCAAAATGAGCCATACCAAAATGAGCCATACCAAAATGAGCCTATTTATGGTTCAAATGCTTACTGATCCTGCAGATATCTTGGATACCAAAAGATCTGCGGATTGGTCTTTCTTTAGTAAAGCAAGAAAAAAAAACATCGATCATTCGTTGAAGGTATTTTCATTTCCATCTTGAAAGCCTCTATCACTGGGTTTCTTTGAAAGAGAAGCTTTTTGTTTCTGACGGCTTGCTACCCATGCCGTTTGTTAACTTGGATTCATTAACCGGTAAGTGTTATGAACTTAAATGGTGCCGTACAAGTGAATAACTGATGCAGGAATTGGATCCCAGGTATGTGAACAAATACTCATCCATGAACTCAATATAGAAAGAAACATGGAAAGTTACAAAACAAAACTAAATTCTTTTGAACTATTAAAAGAAGATTTTGTAACATTTATGATATAACCAAATACAACTTTTTGATGTTTTCGTTTACTTACAACTACATGTAATACAATATTTCAAATACAGATAAAAGGTACTGAAATTAGTTACTATTACCGTTTCGACGGTGGTGGGAGAATTATTTGTAAGTATTTTCATCTCTTACTCTTTTTAACTTGTATATCATTTTAAACAAAAAAAATTTAGTAAGATATTTATTTGAACTATACATATATATAAATAAATAGTACCTATTTTAGTAATTTTATTGGACAAGAATCATCTCACGAATCATAAATGAAACTAATAGTTCTGTTTTTTAAAAATGGATAATGCTTGTAGCAACTTTTTAAACAAAAGCAAATTATAGCAAAAGACATCAAGTGTTTAGTGTAGTTTCTCAAATGACTTCAGATTAAGATGTTCTTTTTCAAAAAAAATAATATTTTATTTAATAAAAAGCACTTTTAAACAAAATTAAAATGAAGATGTTTTTATTAACTCAGAAATTTTCAAAAATGAGCAAAATCTAAAAAATATGGAGTAAAACAGTTAATTATATAATTACTATAGAATATAATGCAACAAAAGAATTATATTTTACTAAAATAGTTAAATTACAAATTTAGTAATTGAATTTTGAGGTTGTTTTGAATCTTATAGAATTAAATTTAGTCTCCTAAATAAATAATCAAAATTTGTAAAGTCTTCATATCTTCTCAATACAATAATGAAAAGTTTAAAATTTTGATTTTTTTTCCGATCACTTGAAAGTAATTTTTTTTTATTGATATTATTTAAAATTCACAAAACCAAAGTTCAAACAAAACTTATAGTTCAACAAATATTTTCTAAATAGGGTGATTTAAAAACTTTTACTGAAAATATTTTTTAAAAAAGGGCCTTTAATTAGACAATTTCGAAATCATTTGAAAAAACACTAAAATTTGAGGAAATGGTGAAAAATGTCAGGAGTAAAAAGGGGATTTTTTTTGTGAAAAAAAAAACATTAGGTGAAATTATAAGTTTATAACCCTCCTTTTGAGTCAACTAGGCTTGTTTTTACTTTTGTGTTTTCAATAGATTTGAGATTTTGACTACCGATGTTGAAAAGTCGGGAGTTTATGCCTCTTTGCTATTCAAAAGGAAACCATTGCAGCTATGGATATTACCAACATACCAACTACGTGCAGGTGGGAGCCTCTTCTCACGCTCAGCGAACGATAGCCGATTGGAAACACCTTTTCCTTGGAACCCTGGACGTCTTTTCCTGCCAGCCGCACCCTTCTTTATAACTCTCAACCTATCATTTGAAAAACCAGGGGAGTTATAAAGTTAAGTGTGTTTTACAAAATTGATAGCAAAATTGACAAATTTAAAAAGACAACCTCATGGTACGCAAAGCAATGTACTTTGAAGTATCACTGATAAATTAAAGAAAAAGACCGTTTTCTAAATTATTAAATGAAGGGATATGGTAGATCATCGTCTTACCGTGTTCAAAATTTTGTCATCAATTAACACACCTCCAATTATGTATATGGATTCATTGATGACTCCAGCTGCCGCATATCCTCGCGTCTTATTCATGGGTTCCCCAACGATCCACGATTCCATACGTGGATCATATACTTCAACGCTCGAAACCATGGAATCTCCATCAAATCCCCCAAGAGCATAACTGCGTAGTATAGAACATTAAATACAGGCCTGGTCATTTCTCCACATGGATGTGAAAACTTATAAACTATTGCTTGTTTGGCGTATATTCCCAATTGATAAAGTGCATTCACGTAACACAATCTGACTCATTATAACCCGTAAGTCACCCATAACAAAGAAATGGCTTACAGTTTCTCGTTCAAAGTCACCAATGAATGACATCCTCGCTTTGCATTCATATTAGGGATTTGAGTCCATGAATGTTCTCTGATGTCAAACCTTTCAGCAGACCTGAAAAGGCAGAAATTGGGAAAGACCATGAAAGCTGTTTTTGTATCTTTCAAGCCAACTCAATTATGGCATGCTGGAGGCAACAATTGAGATAGTTCTATTAACTCCTCTATGAAGAAGAAAAGAAAAGAAATATTAGTCATGGTATCTTACCTCATATAGTCATTACCATCAAACCCCCCTGTTGCATAAATTACGCCATTGAGCTCCACTGCAGCAACAGCAAATCGCTGTAGAAAATAATCGAGCAATTAAAAGAAAATGTCAACAAACAAAATGCAGCTGTAAGAGAAGTAATCAATGGCAAGCATTCGAACTATGGTTAAGAAATCAAGCATGAAAAATTGGCCGAAGAGCATCCTTTACACTCGGTAGCACTGACCTCACATGGATTTATATCCAAGGTGAAGTCAAGCATACCAATACCCGACCATTAAACCGAAAGAAAATTTTAAGGAAATTTGTTCGTCATACTTTCCAAATTTAACCGAATGAATCGAGTTATCATAGAGGTGGATCAACCTAAAATTAAACACGACAAACATGCCAAAATCACCAATTACCCTTTGTAGCATTGACCTTGTACAAATCCATCGTCCAAGATCCATGTCAAGCATTTCAACATCTGAGAACGACTCAATACCATTTCCACCACCAATAGCAAATAATTTGTTACCAATGCTAACTCCTCCGAGGCTTCCCTTTGCCAGATTTAAAGAAGGGCACAAGGTCCACTGATCGGTCTCCAGGTTATATGATTCAACTTCAACAACAAAGAAAGGAAATGACAGAAATTATTGTATTACACAAATAAAGACATCCGAGAAAATTAGTAGAAGTCGATACCTGTGTTATACCATGCACAACCATTACCACCACCAAAAACATAAAGCTGACTATTCAACCATGCAACAGAAGCATATGCACGTACAGAGCTCATCGGCCGAAGTGATTTAATCATATCGCCAGAAGGGTCATACAATTCCAAAGTTGACAAGTGTGATGCACCATCATATCCTCCAATAAGAAAAATGGATTCATCAGGATCCAAACACAAGTCTTCCAATTGTTCCTCCACCACTACCCTCTTTGCTTCTACTGCATTTGAGTTTGGCAAATAATTCGACGTTATACGACCCTTCAACTCCTGGATTTCATCTTCTGCCGCCAACTGCCATGAAAAGTTGAAAATTTTCCCATAAATCTTATCACATAAGTTAACAAGAGTTGTTGTCTGCCCTTAAGCCATTTTCATCTTTGGTAGGAGGGACATAAACAACAGGCATTTGAGATGAAGAGAATCAACTAGTTAAAAGATAGATAACTTAAAACACAAGCAGTACCAAGATCGTTCAACCCTCATCCTCAAAAAATGCATGCATCGTCTTGCAAACCTTCAGCAAAACAGCTTAATCAGTAAGCTTTTTTCAAAATGTTTGTTTATTTAACGCTTTAGTGTTTGTTAACGTATCTGAAATATTTTCAAATATCAAATTACAAAACCATAAGTGCGAACTCTCGGCTTAAAAAAGTTGCATAGACTCATGTACAGAAATTTTCAACATTGTTATTATATGTGTGCAGGCGTGCATATATTTCACCTCCTACAATAAGGGATTCTTTAGAATCGACCTTACGTTATGTAGAAACCCACAATTCTTTTATGGTCCAGAAGAGAATATGAGGAATCGAGACAACCAATTAAAATTTTAAAACAGCGCCATTACAACCGCATAATTTACTACTCTAAAGATATTCACAATGTCCTGATTATCCCAACTACATTTTGATTAAAAAAACATGAACACATTGAATTCTTGAATATGACCAAATGCCAGACATGCAGAAGGAAGGAAGATAAGTATATAGTAGTGGACTTTTTAAAGTAAAGAATGAAAAGTACCAGCTTTTCCTCCAAGAAAACTATTCTCCTAGCTTGTTCTGCATTAGATTCCTTAAGCTCTTGTAGCTCTTGAACCAACTACAAAATATTAAAACCCATATTAAACGCCACGATCCAGAAAGATATTCACATAAAAATATATACCATATATGGAATGCTATAACTACCTTAGCAATTGGAGACTGAAGTCCAGTCAAAGTACCAAAGTCCTCTTCATTGCTCTCTTTGGACTTTATTGGTTCACCGGAACTACCATTATTCACCAAATTATTGCCCTTATTAATGGTAGTATGATTCATATCACTTGTTAAAGGCAACATTGGACTTTCATGATGCTTTATAGCAAATTGTTGTAGTTTGTGCAATATTCGGCACTTCACCTCTTCATCGGATTCATTTGCATAACAATGAGCTCCAAGTGCACTATTCCCTGCATCTAATGAGGAAGTAACATCTACGGCGTCCACTACTTGACTTTCCAGGTCAAAGTGCTCCTCCATAATTTGTGATTTGATCTTTTCACCTTCATCCCTTGATTCCAAGGAGGGGAGGACTGTACAACAAGGTTTGCAGTTCGTTGTAAATTGTGGTACATGTGGAGTCATTGCTTGAGATGATAATAAAGAAATCAACTTATTTGTCTGAGCATGGTCAAGCTCAAACCAGAAATGATTGGGGCTATAATAGTTGTCCTTAATTATAGGCTTGAACTGATTTTCTAACAAAGGTTGGCACAGCTTCCGAACAAGAATTTGAACCTAATAAAAATAGAAACCATAAGAAAAGAGCATTTTCTTGGTGATAACCATTGTCTATCTTCACAGTCATGCCAATTAGGGGAAACAGAACAAGAACGGAAAGTTTTTGGTAAAACCTGAGCTGGATAAAGTGTTCTCTCTGAACCATCAGTAGTCCACCCATATGGATTAATATTTATCTGTCCTGAACTAGCTGCCTCAAAGATACCATTCAACTTTCTCTCGCTATAGTTGAATAGAAACAAAGGCAAACCAGGATCAATGTTCTTCACATATGAAAAGTGTTGAGAAGGCAAGCCTGTATAGATGGAAAATAAAGATGTAAGTGATCCGAGGGCAGAAAATTGAAACAAAACAAGAGGATAATCTAGAGTGAAGAGAGAAGAAAATTGTAAGAAGAACAAAGTAATTGATATCGTCATGTGATTTCCAACAAAATAAATCACATTCTTTAAACTACAAAATGCTGACGCGTAAATATAAAACTAGTATAAGTAAAGAAAATGTAAAGAGGAGAAAAAATAAGCAAAAGATATAGATTGAGTTGTGGATACGAACCAAAAAGCTGGTTAGAAAGACATTCCTTTATGGTGCTGTTCGTGCATCCAAATATTACGCTTCCAAGGTGACACTTGCTCAAATTTCTGTACACTTCACCAGCATCCAATCGAGAAGAAGATCCAGCTTTGAACTTTAGAGCTCTCTGTCCTGTATTCATTCTTCCATATGGAGAAGTGAAGAAGAAAAAATCTAGTGAAAATCATAAACTGAAGAAATATAATGCTTGTAACCAAAGACACGTGTCATCCTGCACAACAAATCATCCAATAGAAATTGCATTCATAGTCAATTTTAACAATCTCCAAATTTCTGCTTTGACAACATACATATATTTTTTTTTATTTTAAAAGAAAGTAAGCTCTACAAAACTACATTTAGTCCACATAATTTATATATTACTTACTTTTCGCTCAACAAAGAAAAACATAAAATTATTTGAGGGAAGCAAAATGCATAAAAGAAAACATTAGCAAAAGTATGAACACTCAAAAATAATTATGGATAATGACAAATTGACCATTTGTGTGGTGATTCATATTTGGTCATGATTCCTGATTGGTTAAAATCTTGAAGGCTTGAGTTCACCAAAAGATAGGGATCAATTATCTAAATAGAAACAATAAGATACTGTCAAAATGATCAGGTGAAGAAGAAGGTAAAATAGAACACTCAAAAGCTTAAGGATCATTGACGTGCAAAACAAAAGGAACAACTGAAGATACATCAAGCAAAAGTTACTATTATAAAATTAAGTCAAAATGCATAAGGATCTTCCCAGACTCCCAAATATTTGACCAAAAAAAAAACTGAAGCTACATCAACCTCAACGTACGTTCTAAACCTGGACAAAAGAAACTTTTAGTAACCAAAAAATTGTGTGAACAACGACACCTAAAAAACATATTGAGAAATTAGCGCATCTTCAAACCGTGACAGTATGACCTTACTCAAGAGGTCTTCGACATGATTCCAAAAGGAAAAGCAGATAAAAATATCTAGCACAGTAGAGGAAAGAGCATGATATCTTTCGAGAAATTAGCGTTTATTCAAACACAACGTATTTAAGAACATGATCCTATAGTGAAATGCAAAGTACATTTCGTTTCAGAAGAAATATTTAAACAACGAGATTATCAACTGATATGAACAGGTTCCTCATGTACATCCGAAAGCACATTTCAAAAATACGTTACGCTTCGTCAATGATTCTAATAATCTTATAGCAACAAATCTGCTAACATTACTCGGATAGCCAGACTTTGGAACAAGTAACATAACAAGAATACGCGCACTTCGATTCGATCATCACTAGATTTCTACAATGCTAACTTCTAAGAGACTAAAAACCAGAAATCCATTGCCTCTACAGCGATAAAACGAGAATAGTGTCAAATCATTTTCAATCCAAAACCGCCGAATCATATGAGATTCTCTCTATATGAACACTTACCTTTCACCGCAGGCAACCGATTCAAATGAAGAACTCGCCGTTTGAACAAACTAAGTTTTCACGGAGATGGATTCAGATAGAGGTCTCAATATCTGGTAACTCTTCCTTCACGAGATCTAAAATGAAAATCCTCACATCATGATAATGAAGTTCCCTGTTAACTCTTTCGCTAACTCTCTCACAGTCGCGAGAGAGAGAGAGAGACGAACAGAGCGGGACTGTGCTTTACGGCGTGAAATCTCAAAACAGAGCGCGAAATGAGGCTTTTGCGTTTCTCAACAACGATCCTGACGAGTCTCGGTGAAGTAGTGAAGAAACGTGGAGGCTACGATCAAGTGTTTCATGCTTATAGTATGGATCGACAATTTTGCCACGTGTCGCGTGTATGTGGCATCAATGGCACAACTTGCGTAATCCAACCGTCCAGATCAAAATTTTTGCAGCAAATAAATTTTGTGGGTTGAAGAAAAAAGAGTTGGGAGTAATTAAAGCTGGAACTATAGAGTACTCTCGTCTTTCGATTATTAATGCCCACATTCCATAAATCCAAAACTCTTGCGCAACAGATATTTATAGGAAAAAGCACGCAGATCTCATAAATTATTGAGGAAATTAAAGTTTTTTTTTTTTTTTTTTCTCTCTCTCTCTTTTTGAGTACAACAGGGTCTAAAAATAAAATAAAATCTTAGGACTGTAATTTTAAAATTTAAATAGACATAAATTTCAAAATTCAGACATAGTTTATAATTTATTATAAAGTATATGGTATGATAAAATAATAACATTTTTTAAACAATTTTCGAATCAAAATGCTACCAAATATGGTTTTTGTTTATGTTTAGTCCTTTGAAGGCTACCGTATTTAAACAGAGGAAAATGCATAGTGAATAGCTCACATACCCATACCTGTGTGAATAGTGAGATTTTTAAGTGTAATTGACTCAAATTTATTGACTTAATCACTATTTCCCAAGCAAGATGTCCCATTTAAAAAAAAAATTAGTTAGGGTTGTGCACATTTAACCTACACGATAAAAAAAAAATATATTTTAGGGAATAAAACGATCAACAAAATATCTTACGGAAAAATAGGTCATACTACAAGCGATATTAAAAATCAAGAGAGTCAGATTACAAGCCATATATTATATATTATTAAGAATAGACTACAGTTGATATATTAAAAATCAAGATAGTCATACGACCGATGATATATTAAAAATCAAGATAGTCATACGACCGATGATATATTAAAAATCAAGATAATATAACGATAAGTGGAAAGTTTAATATAAATGATTTTTTTTATATGGAATAATAATGAACGATAAAGGACAAAGGCTAGAGTGATAAATTGCAAAAAAAAATTAAATATTGAATTAAATAATTAATGCTCCTAATTAAACCTAATTTTGTTATGTCCGGCCGGCCCAAAGCCACGAGTTATTCGTAGTTTTTCCGCAACAGCTTTATGTTGAACAACAACTTTACTATTAAACGACGACGTTCCAGTAGATCCCGGCTCCACAGGCCCCCGCGCCCGCGCCGTCTATTCTTCTTTTGCCAGTATATCCTTATTAATTTTCAAAATCTTCCAGACGCTCATGCTTTTTTTCTGTAAACCAGCAAGAGGACATCGATTTTCGTACCAGCAAGAAGGAAGGTAAGAAAAAACGATTCCGTTGTCAAATTATTACATGGACCCCTTCAAAGACGAGTTAATTTTTCTCAATTTGTTCTTCGCTTTGATAAAATCGATTGCAGTTCTGTAAGTTTAACAAAATAGCGTTTGCGGCGCCTCAGAATCTCGCGAAATCCGAAGGTCAAGGTTTCGGTTTAAGTAATCGAAGCCGTTGAAGTTGAGATAGATGGAGATTAGCGGAGGAACAGAGGGCTTGAGTCGCGTTCCTTTATCAGAAGTTGTTTCTGATTGCGCCAAAAGATGGTTTAAGGACACTTTGAAGGAGGCCAAAGCCGGCGACATCAACATGCAGGTCTTGGTGGGTCAAATGTATTATAGCGGTTATGGGATTCCTAGAGATGCTCAGAAGGTCAATTTCTTCCCTTTCAATTTATAAATTCCTATCGTTTAACTCCTCCGAGTTTTTCACGAAATCAAGAACTCCAGAATATTGCCTAATTTACTTTACTTTTGGAAAATCTTGAGCTTATATAGATTTATGTGGGTATTTATTGGTCAACAGCGCGTATCGTAAATATTGTAAATTCTGTTATGTTTCGGCTAAAAATGGTTCTCAGTTTTCTCCAATGGTTTGGTTCTCTATAATTTCGTGATTTGTTGCAACTTTGAGGAGATTGGAACATTTCTTAATGTCGTATGATTATTAATTGTTCAAATTTTGTTTTTGTTTACTGAAATCCTATTGACTTAAATGGAATTCGTTTGCATGGGTTCAAATACCATTGATTTTAGGGAAGAATTTGGATGACAAAAGCATCAAGAAGTCGATCGTCTGTCTGGAAAGTTAGTGATAAACATCCAGGTTGACTGCTATTTTGATAATTTGTCTTTTACTAATCTTATCAGTCGTCTATAAATATCTCTTGCTAATTTCTTAAGCCAAACATTGATTGAAATAGGTTATAATGCTAGTGATTCCGATTCGGATGAACTGACTCGCGATTCTTAACTACACCAATGTTGCTGATTCCTCTATGTTATGTCAAAACAGCTGCTGGTATCTCCTCGACAACCTGTCTTTTGGCAATTTAATTTGTTATTCTATGGCTCTTATGTGTGACATCAATTATTTTTTCTTACATATGTGAAAATGAAGTAGTAAAAGAGAGAGTCGGGAGAATATGACATTTTTGCTTGTTAAAACAAGTGCCTTCAGGATTCGGACGTCTTTTAACTCCCCTGCATCTGTTTCCATTATACTTTAACACTTCAAAAAGATCTCCCTCTGCCCTTGTGGCTGCCCGATTGAATATTAATTTTTAGTTTTTGTCTTCTACATCCAGTTATTGTTCCAGCCTCCTTGGATGATTTAGGGGATAGCTAAATGATTTTGAATATTAAGTTTGTTGAAGTTAATAGTTTTAGGTCATAAATGGTGACGACAAGAAGGCATCCCTTGGGTGTTCGTGTTTGTGTTACGCAAGTCTTGCTGAAGATCCTAAAGAATGGTTCTTTCTTGTTCTGTTGTCTTTGTTTTAGTTCCTCTTACATGTCACTTCTCATGGGAAATGATTGAAGCTCACACAACTTTTTTTCCTTCTTCCTATAATCATCAATCTTTGTTTTTTCAGTATCTTTGGTTTCTATTCAGTTAAATCCTTATTTGTCACGGGATGAGATTCAATTATCTTCTAGACCTATATCATACTTAAAATCTAGTTGCGGGTCAACGGCTGGCAGGATCATTGTTTTGTCCTCTAAATACACTTACATGTCTTTATACCAATCAAGCTGTTGTTTCTGAGACAACTTAGTTGTATGATGAAAGCATTGCTATGATTTAAAACATCTTCCCAACCATACAGTTGGGGAGATGTTTTTCACGTCAAAGATTAGATGGTCATGGTCATTTTCCAGTCATTTGCCTGTGCTATGGTTGATTCCATTGCCGTCGATATAATATTGGGATTTCAATTTTATGGAAAGATCATAGATATATGAATAAATATCAATGTTGATGAATATTTCCGTTAATCAAAAGATTTGTAAAAATTATTTAAATTAATAATTACGATGTTCTTACTTTCAGGTTTAGTTATATATCGTGTTAGTAGTATTTATAAAAGATATTAGAGATAACGATTAGTAAGTAATATCGATGTCGAACACTCCTATTCACAAATCTATTGATTCAGTTTGATCTCTTGATTTTTTGTAGTATGTGCTTTTCACCGTGGAGACTCTACTACTTGCTCAGCTATGTGTGTAGCTGCGAAGAACTTGTGTACTTGCTTCCTGATTGTTGGATTTGACGGATGTAATATGCTTTGATTTCTACAAACAATCTTATATCCATTTTTTCATTTTCTGTTTAGGTTACCACTTTTCATTGTCTGCGGGAGATTTTCATTTGTTTTTTGCATAAATGTCAAAATTTGAACTCTTTTGGTTGCTCTTTCAAATTCCCTGTCAAGAACACTCTTTTGGAAGCCTTTCCAAGCATGCTTCTACTTGCCTTCACTTTCTTAGTTGCTAGCTGTAACACCTTTAATGCCTAATTTTTTTTTTTTTTCTTCCCTTTCATATTTCTCTGTTTNGGATGTGTATGTCAAATGTGAAAGCATTGAGCGACCAAATCTTATCTTTAATGTCCTGTCAGAGAAAGATATTGTTTCTTGGAATACCATGATTCAGGGCTCTGCGGTTCAATTGATTTTGCCCAAACAAGCATTAGATCCTTTCTTTCAAATGAAATCATAGAATTTGAAGCCTGATTGCTATGGGACGGTTTGGTGCTTTGTCTGCTTGTGCAAGATTAGGAGCTTTAGCCTTAGCTTTAGGCATCTGGTCCAGCAGACTAATGGATAGACGTGAGTTCTTGCAGAGTCTCGTTTTCTAAACAGTTTTAATTGACATGTACTCCAAACGTGGAAATGTCGCTCGAGCACTGAGAAACAATGGAAAGGAATGACTGTAGTTTGAAACGCCATAATAGTTGGTGATTAATGGAAATGACTGTGTAGTTTGAAACGCCATGATAGTTGGTGATTAATGGAATTGTTAACGGACTTCTTGAAGTCCGAGACAGATCAAACTTATTGTCGGAGAAAATATATGCAAAACTTGATGAATTTGGTAGAGAACTGAAAGCCGCTGGTCATGTGCCAACAACAGAGGTTGTTCTTTTTGTCATTGCAGACAAGGGGAAAAGGAACATTTCCTTCGTTACCAAATTGAGAAGCTAGCTGTGGCTTTTATTTGATAAAGACTAAATTAATCCATACGCAATTTTGTAGAGTGTGAACGAGTGACCTTGATTCAATTTTTACCAATATCGAACCAATCCAAAATATTTGTTTTATTCGGTGAAAAAATCGAAGAACAAACTTATTCATTAAAAAGTCAACTAATTGTGAAATTATCCTGAATTTAAAAATGATTTTGAAATCTAACATTTCTTTTTTTTTTTTTTTTAGAAACTTTATTTTATAAGATGGGTAATTACAAAAAGAAAAGGAATTATTCAAGTCAATTGAATAATATATGGAAAAATAGTGTTAGAATATAAAATATAATGATAATAAAGGACATTCCATGATCCAAAGTCAAAAACCTATGAATTGCTCTTCCGACCCCAAAGGCCATGGGGTTGAAAGGAAGGGCTTACCAACAACCATGACGGCCTCTTTTAAGTCCTACCGTACACAACAGCAAATGAGGTCAATTAAGTATTAATTAATCAAATTCAAAAAATAAAATATTAAATAAATTAGAATAATACATTAAATAAGTGTAGGCGTTATCCGTACTAATTTCTCTGTGGCCATATGATTAAGCGGGTACATGTTACAGCTGACCGTTGACTTTCTATATTCAATAACAACAAAATAACCAGCGCAATCATCGGTGGCTTCTTCATTACTGCATCAATTGGAAACCATCCAAATAGAATACGATTGAAGAATATCTTTTTCCTTCAACAAATAATAATAAATAAAAAAAACTAAAAAATATCTTTTAGCGATAGCATTACCTAATTAAAAATTGACATTTAAGACCAGAATTATATTAAAATTAGTATGATAATAAATTATTTATTCTAATAATCGTACTCTCTCTTTTTTTTTTTTTTTTCTTTTCAGGATTAATAAAAAAAAAAAGAAGAAGAATAAATTGAAAGGCAAAAAAGAAAAGAATCTTTAAAGAGAGCGATTGGGAAATTGCAGCCTGCAGGTGCAGTTCGTGCCTCCACCAAGTCGGGTGTTGGAATAAAATCTACAAATCCCCAAATATTTCCAAATCTCTTAGCGTAAGAACGGAACCCGACGATATGCATTGAAGCATGTTGGGCCCACTCACAAGAGCCTCATCATTTCCGGAAACTATTGGATTGTTAATTATTTCTTGAGGGTTTAATTAATCCAAGAGTATTATTTGAAAATATTTTAGATCCAGGTTGTGAAGAGAGAATAATATTTGTAGTTCTAGAGAGCGAATGATGAGGGGAGAGAATAAAGGAAATGCTATAGCGAGGCAAGGAAGGCAAGTGGGGGGAGTGGGCCCCAATTCCTAACCCACTTTTGACGCTATCTCTCACCGTTCTTATCTGAGTAAGGTCGGTACTATGGCTGCCCAAACTATAAGTACGGCAATATCCTTTCCCTTTCATTTTGACTCATCCATTTTCCTTTTTTATTTTCTTTTTCCACTTTTTTAATTATTATTATTATTTTTTTTTTTTTATTAGGTATGCCGTTTCTTTGATCGTACAGGTTGTGTGCACTTTGAAGTTTGAATCCGTCCTTCCTCACATACTCCTCCACCGGATGACTCATGAAAGTGACGTTTCGTTCACCAAATTACAATATTAACCCCCCTTATTTTCTCATTCCAACTTTCTCCTTCCTCTCATTTTTCTCTGTTACGGACCTCCCTCGGCTTCATGAATTACCAACATACCCCCTATTATTTAATCTGCCGATTTCTTTTTTAAAAAATTATTCAAAAGAAAAACTATAATTTTGTTTTGACCGTAAAATTTGATGAATACGAGAAATTTATATAAAAGAATGGAAGTAATATTAATAATAATATAGAAATAAAACTAGCGTATCATCGACGTTGTGAGGGTAGTGACGTAATTAGACATCTTCCTCTCTCTTTCTCTCCCTTGAGCCCATCCCATAACCTTGAAGGCAGAGTATTTTCCGTTAACAGTTATCGCTCCGTCTGAGGAAGTAGTTGGCTTGTTCTTCCCGGTTCCTAATATTCCGATATAGAAACCAACTGCTCAGATTCAACCTGTTTTTTTGTCAGAGCTCTCAGACTTGTTGCCTTCTTTTTTCTTCTCCATTATTGTTTTATATGCGTTTTTTTTTTCAAGAGTTCAATACAAAATTCCAGGGAAGAGTTTCCTTCTTCAAGCATGAAGAGGCAGAGGAGATTCACTGAACCCACAAACCCTTTTGATCTGGTTTCCGATGAAATCATCTTCACCATACTCGACTTACTGAGCTCTAACCCAATTGATCTCAAGTCCTTCTCCTTAGCCTGCAAGTCATTCTACTCTGTTGAAGCAAAGCACCGCAAACTCCTCAAACCTCTTCGTTCTGAGCATCTTCCTACTGTGCTTAAACGATACACGCAATTGGCTCACCTTGATTTTTCCCTTTCTCCTCGAGTCACCGATGCCTCCTTGGCCATCATTTCTAAGGCCTGCAATTCCAAGCTTCGTTCTATCGACCTTTCGAGGTCTAAATTCTTTTCGGCTACAGGGTTGTTGAGTCTGGCTACGAATTGTACAAATTTGGTGGAGATCGACTTATCGAACGCTACGGAGCTCAGAGATGCGGCGGCTGTGGCTTTAGCGAAGGCGAAAAATCTGGAGAAGCTGTGGTTGGGGAGGTGTAAATTGATAACGGATATGGGGATTGGGTGTATTGCAGTTGGATGCACGAAACTGAGATTCATCAGCTTAAAGTGGTGTATGAGTATTGGAGATTTGGGGGTCGGTTTGATCGCTGTTAAATGTGAACAAATTCGTAGTTTGGATCTCTCCTATATGCAGGTAATCTGCTTTGTCTTGGCATTGAATGGGTTTTTCTTTCGTGATTTTGCTGATGGAGTGAGACAATATATACATTTTTCAGTCTGATTTCCATTCTTGAATTGGCCGAGTATTGATTGTTATTGAACTCCTGGTTTAACTTTTGGGGTAGATGTATTAACATTGGTGCACCATTGTTTTTGGCCCTTTCAGATCACGGAAAAATGTTTACCATCCATATTAAAGCTCAAGCATCTTGAAGATTTGGTATTAGAGGGATGCTTTGGCATAGACGATGACTGCCTTGCTGTTATTAGATATGGATGCAAGTCCCTAAGGGTAAGTTTTGATGAACTCAGATAGCTACTCCACTTGGTTTTATTTTCTATTGCTACATAATCCTTGGCCTTGTTTGAGTCATAGTAGGACTCTGGCTTAGCAGTTCGAAGGGTTTTTGATGATTTCATCCCTTGAAGCGTATTCTGACATTGGCAAACATTTTAATTTCCGCAGAAACTTGACGTGTCGAGTTGTCCGAATATTAGTCCTTCCGGGCTGTCTTCCCTGACCCGTGCTACCTCATCTATACAGCAGCTTACTTTAGCTCATGGCTCTCCTGTAAGTCCATCAACTTAATCTCCGTTTTTAACTGTGTGTACTGCCTTGTTATTTACATAGTATGATTGAAGTTGTCTGTTCTTGTTATTTACAAAGTATGATTGAAGTTGTCTGTTCTTGTTATTTACAAAGTATGATTGAAGTTGTCTGTTCTTGTTATTTACAAAGTATGATTGAAGTTGTCTGTTCTTGTTATTTACAAAGTATGATTGAAGTTGTCTGTTCTTGTTATTTACAAAGTATGATTGAAGTTGTCTGTTCTTGTTATTTACAAAGTATGATTGAAGTTGTCTGTTCTTGTTATTTACAAAGTATGATTGAAGTTGTCTGTTCTTGTTATTTACAAAGTATGATTGAAGTTGTCTGTTCTTGTTATTTACAAAGTATGATTGAAGTTGTCTGTTCTGTTGGTGGTTTAGGTGACTCTTGCTTTGGCTAATAGTTTGAAAAGCTTGACCATGTTACAATCGGTCAAATTGGATGGGTGTGTTATTACATACGATGGACTCAAAGCCATAGGAAGTTGTTGTGTGTCCCTTAGTGAACTGAGCTTAAGCAAATGTGTTGGTGTGACTGATGAAGGACTCTCCTCCATTGTGAAAAAACACAAAGATTTGAAGAAGCTCGACCTAACTTGTTGCCGCATGATAACTGATGTTTCTGTTTCCCATCTGACGAACTCATGTGGTGGCCTCACCTCTCTAAAAATGGAGTCTTGTTCCCTTGTTAGCAGAGAAGGGTTCATCCTGATTGGACGACGATGCCATTTGCTTGAGGAGCTTGATTTAACTGATAACGAAATTGATAATGAAGGTCCTTAATTTTCCTTTTCTGGGTTACCACTCTCCTCAAAACTCCTTTTCTGGCATACTTATCATCCATTTCTATTCCATACAGGTCTGAGATCATTATCTAGGTGTTCAAAACTCTCCATCTTAAAGCTAGGAATTTGTCTGAATCTTAATGACGAGGGACTTGCCCATATTGGCACGTCCTGCGCCAAGCTCATGGAGCTAGACTTATACAGGTTTATAACTTCTCATGATTCCCTCTCTCTTTAATTTTAATGGACTCGGACCTGCGCTGACTTATACGCGTCTTCGTTTTTTTCTCCTCAGGTGTGTGGGAGTTACTGATTCTGGCCTTTTGTCGATCATCCATGGTTGCCCTGATCTTGAAATGATAAATATAGCATATTGTCGAGATGTCACGGACGTGTCATTTTCATCGCTACGTAAATGCTCAAGGCTGAAGACAATTGAAGCTCGAGGGTGCCCGCTTATCACATCTTCTGGCTTAGCAGCAGCTGTTGTAGGGTGCAAGTTACTAAGGAGATTAGACTTAAAGAAGTGTTGTAATGTTGATGATGCCGGCATGATCTCCCTTGCTCATTTCTCTCAAAACCTCAGACAGGTGGCCATTGCTCTCTTTTCACTATTTCTAGGAGTAAAACAGGTAGAAAAGCATCATATTAACTTCTCTAGTGTCTCTCGACAGATAAATTTGTCGTATAGCTCGGTTACAGACGTGGGACTGTTGTCTCTTGCCAGCCTTAGCTGCCTTCAGCATCTGACTGTATTGCACACCAATAGATTAACTCCAAGTGGAGTTGCAGCTGCCTTGTTGGCACATAGTTCCTTGACAAAAGTGAAACTCCATGCACTCTTTCAAGCACTGCTACCCGAACGTCTTCTTAAACGCTTGGAAGTACGAGGATGCACATTCGAATGGCGAGAGAAAATATTTCAGGTACTTGTGCGTGTTTTCATTTTGATATCTTCATTAGTATTCATTTTCGGTGTGGACTCTTTGGGAACATCATATACTTTTGCCTCGATTCTTGAACTCGAAAGTCGAACCAATGTTAGGCTACTACTAAAGAGAGTCCCACATTTTTGTTGCATATTAGGAGTGGAACCTTGATCAATTTTAGGAATGCTCAGTAGGTTTTTACATGATTGGCAGGCTGAGTTGGATCCCAAATGCTGGAAATTGCAGTTGGAAGATGTGATGCAAATTGTGTTATAGGATGATGATGATGCAAATTGTGTTATAGGATGATGATGATGCAAATTGTGTTATAGGATGATGATGATGCAAATTGTGTTATAGGATGATGATGATGCAAATTGTGTTATAGGATGATGATGATGCAAATTGTGTTATAGGATGATGATGATGCAAATTGTGTTATAGGATGATGATGATGCAAATTGTGTTATAGGATGATGATGATGCAAATTGTGTTATAGGATGATGATGATGCAAATTGTGTTATAGGATGATGATGATGCAAATTGTGTTATAGGATGATGATGATGCAAATTGTGTTATAGGATGATGATGATGCAAATTGTGTTATAGGATGATGATGATGCAAATTGTGTTATAGGATGATGATGATGCAAATTGTGTTATAGGATGATGATGGATGCGGAGGTAGGCGCAATATATGGTGGAGAGATTTGGAAGAATTTGTGGAAGCCTATCTTATTTTCATTGGCTCTTCTCCAAACGCCTTGCTTTTCTCCCCTGCTCTTCCAAGTTTAGACTATCATGTAATATGTTGAGTATTTCATTCTCCAAACAGATTCCAAAAACTATGAAAAACTAGTGGCCTTTCTATAGGCCCAAAAGCTATTGTTGGTAGGAGAATTGGGCCAACAGAGCCCATTTGGTATTTTTTATTTTTTGGTGAAGGAAATGTGTGATTGGGCCGATTTCGTAAACGGAGATGATTTGCTGAAGCAGCTCTCAAAATTGAAATGAAAACGCTGTCGCTGTCACCCTCCCTCCTTGTTTGTTTAATATTAACCCGTGACATGTATCAAGATTAGAGCTTAAATTATATATTTTGAGTACTATCATTCACCAAGGAAGGAAGAAAAAACATAGATGAGACAGAGAGAGATATAGAGAGAGGAACAGAATCGATAAGATGCCTCGTCCCAGCGGAGGCCACGTATACAGAGGCGAGACACGTGGAGTGATCTCAGCAGCATAAAGATGAGCCGCCTTCTGAGAAGAGCACTGACCAGTCCAGTCAAACCCACAAGGTTTGACCGAAAAGGAGAAAATTCCACGGTCAAACTTCCATCTCAGCTTCGAAGAAAGTAGCTCCACGAACCTTAATTGCCAACAAAACAAAATCTCTCCCTCGGTCCTCTCCTCTCTCGCTGCTCCTTTTTTTGTGTTAATATAAATAAGCCTTCATTCTGAAACTTCTTTCCAACAACATACCTTCTTTCTTCCAGTGACTTCCTTTTTCCCAACAACAAAAATTGGAAAGAAAAAGAAAAAGAAAAAGAAAAAAAAAAAGGTAACATGAATAACATAAACCAATCGGTAAATACAGTGGCGGGCGGATCTTGTGAGAAGAGAACCAATGGTTTGGGTATGGAAGCTCCGAAATTCAAGTCTCTTCAGCCGCCTCCATTCCCCATGTCTCCTTCTTCTTACCTATCCGCCTTCTCTTCTGGTTTAAGCCCCACTGAGCTTCTCAATTCCCCTCTCTTCTCCTTTGGTGTAAGTTCTCCAATTCCCCATTTTACTTCTCTTAATCTCATATATTTTCCTCTCTCCCATCTGGGTTTTGCTCTAACTTTGATCTCTTTCTACAGCTTTTTCCTTCTCCTACTACTGCTTCCTTCAACTTCAGAAATGATTACGATGATGCCGACCACCAAGAAATGAAGGCGGATGTCAAAAATTACTCCAATTCTTCGTTTAACCCTCAAACAAGATCCTCTGTTTCGTCTTATTTTCAGTCCTCTTCTTCCAACGTGACTCCACTGGTAAATGTTTGTTTATGAGGCTTTGCACCTTTCTCTCTTGTCGTTTTGCTACTATTTTAAAAACCCTTGTCCTCACCTTGCACGACGACGATGATGATCTTATTACACCAAACATTTTTTTAATATAATAAAAACAGGAATCCCACAGTTGTCAGTCGATAAGAAAAAAAAGGAGGGGGGAAATAAAAATTAAATAAAATTAAATTAGCATCTGTAACTAACAGTTTCTGTTTTTGTTTGGCAGAATCCAGGCGGTTTGTCGTGTGATGAAAGTGGAGCGAAATCTGAAGTCGTTGCCACAGATATGGCGGCAGCTCAATCAAACCCAGTTTCTCAGCTACCTGTTTACAGCAGAGAACAGAAAAAATCGGAGAACGATGGATATAACTGGAGAAAATATGGGCAAAAACAAGTGAAAGGAAGCGAAAATCCACGAAGTTATTACAAGTGCACTTTTCCCAATTGCCCAACCAAGAAGAAAGTGGAAAGATCTTTAGATGGCCAAATCACTGAGATTGTTTACAAGGGAAGCCATAATCACGCCAAGCCCCAGCCCACAAGACGTTCCGGTAACTCCGCCGTTTACGACCCGTCGGCGGCGGAATCCACCTTGCTGCGGGAGGATTCCTCCGTCTCAGTGGGGGACGATGAAGTCGAACCCAATTCGCCGTTTAGCAACTCGGTGGACGACAATGAAAATGAACCGGAATCTAAAAGATGGTGAGTGAATTCGAATGTTTTTTTTCTTTTTCCTTTTTATTTTTTATTGGAGGGTTGAAAAATTTAGGTAATTTTGAGGTAAAATAATAAATATTTGTTGTTGCAGGAAAGGGGAAAATGAAAATGAGGGATTTTCTGGGGGTGGAAGCAGAACAGTGAAAGAGCCAAGAATTGTGGTTCAAACAACGAGCGAAATTGACATACTGCCTGATGGCTATAGATGGAGGAAATACGGACAAAAAGTGGTGAAAGGAAATCCAAATCCGAGGTATGCCATTTAATCTTTGATCTTTAAATAACAACTCTTTCTAATTACGCCTTTACTTGCAATTAATTTCATTCTTACAATTTAGTTAAACTTCTAAAGATATTTGAGAGGTCAGCCAACTAAAAATAATTAAGAGATGGAACCATAATTAGGGATTAAATTAAAAAATTTAAATTTGAACTTCAAAAATAATAAGAAGAAAGAACTGCAATAATTGTTTAAAAAATAAATAAATGAATGAGTGAAGTGGTGTGGACTTGTAATTTATTCAGTTCTTGTGCGTACAGGAGCTACTACAAGTGCACATCTTTAGGGTGCCCTGTAAGGAAACACATAGAGCGGGCGGCCAACGACATGAGGGCCGTGATCACTACCTACGAAGGCAAACACAACCACGAAGTCCCTGCAGCACGCGGCGGCGGTGGAAGCTTCTACAACGCCGTCAATCGACCTGTACCCGCCAACATTCCAATGCCAGTGAGGCCATCCGCTGCCGTCAGCCATTCTTTCCCGACAAATTTTCCGGCCACCTTCCTGGCTGGAAATATAAACATGTCAGAAATAGGAGCACGAGCAGCATCATCATCATTCCCGTTTCAGACATCACAAGGAGTGCCCCCAAGTTTTCAAGTTTCAGGATTTGGAACAGCCGCCAAGGAAGAGGCCGAAGACAACATGTTCTTCAACTCATTTCTATCTTAGATTATACAAAAACCAACAAGTTTTACAGCTTTCTCTTTTCCTTTTTTTGTAGCTTTGTAAAATTAATAGAAACAACAACAGAATACATTAACTGCCACAAATTTGTTGATTGTTTAGGTTAGAGTTTAGAGGATATCTCGCTTGTTCTATCAATTATTACCCAGAACTTTACACATTCGTTTGTTTGAAGTTTGACAATTACCAATAGCTAAAGTAACAAAAGTAACAATTCCAAATATTTTACCTCCTATTATGATGAGATTTGAATTTTTTACAGGTCAATTTAGTAATTACATATATATATTTCAGATTTTCTTGATGGAGGTATAATTGATAACAATAAACCTGATGATGGAGGTAGGAAAAGAAATGTCCCCTGTGCAAAATATGGTAATATGAACATTGTTGGGCTAGTCCAAATATAAAGAGGCCCAAACAGAGATCAAACTCAAGCCCACAATGTTCTGGGCCGGGTCCACACTGCGACAACTAAACAACCCCTCGCTGGAGACAAAATGGACTCCTCAGTTATGTTTTTATTAAATCAAAACTATTTATCCAAATTTTATAGTATTTGAACATAAAACCAGGTGTGATTTATAGAACATTGAAGATACCATTTTCTTTTTCTTTTTCTTTCTTTCTAAAAATCATCTTAAAACTCACTAAAGTATTACATTGCCAAAATTAACCCCGATCTATTATTATTTACACTATTATTATCAAATATATTTTTAGTATTATCATCGTATGGCAAGAAAATTTCATGGTTGCATGTGAAGGTAGAATAAACTATAAAAATTGCTGTATACATTTATACCATAAAAGCAATTTGTGATGGTATTCTAAAATATCATCCCACATGTAATGTATCATTTAATGAAAATGGATGGAAATTAAAAAAGATTGCAATGGATTGGGTTGTATTCAATGTCGAGTCTTTGTAGTCAACCCCACTACCATTACTTTTGTTGAGCAACCAATGATATTATTTCCCCCCCCTCATAAATGGCTCTCACAAAATAATGCAAATATTTCTCACTAATTTGAATAATGTGCTTAGTGCGACATAATTGAACGCATGTGCTGTGGTCTCGCCCAGCCACCGCCATCCATGCCCTGCTACTCAATTTAGTCAATTCTAAAAATATAATACTTTTTTTAAAAATTATTGTTTAATTTTGTGATAGTTAAATCCATTCCGATTCTATAATACAGTTTCAGTGTGATTTAGATTTCAGATTTAAAATTTGAAAATGCATGATATATTAAACAATATATAATTCCATAAAATAATAATCATGTAAAACTATAACCCAAATCATGTGGTCAAATTAATTAATATTTGAGTAGCTACCATTCTTAATTATTATTATTACAGATATTATGGATGTATTACTAAACATACGTTAAATGTCAAATTTTAATTACGCCACCAAATACACTTTCATAAAAGTAATTTTAATTTATAATAATTTAGTCTATATAGTTTTATATTTATAATATTGAAATTTATTATTAAATAATGTAGTAATTGTACTTAACCATTATAAATTGTTATAATTTGAAGTTACGATAGTAAATTGTTATAAATATTCTTTATAGAATTCGCGGTAAAATAAATGACAGAGCGCACCCTAGTCGGCATTTGGGCCATGTATGAGTATACTGGGCCGGCCCATACTATCGATGACGCACCAATCACGGGCAGTAGCCGAGGAGGCAGGGAGTGAATTAGAGCGTTGAATGCGGGTGGAGAAGTTATTTTGAGGCGGTCCTTTTACGAACTTTTGCCTTTTCATCGACAGCAAGCAACAACAACTGGGGTGGGGCGCGCAATGGCAGGCAAAGCGATTGGGCCCCAAAGCAAAATCCATCATGTCGCACCCAAATGCTTTAAAATCTCCCACTAGTTTTTTTGGTGCAATCCTCGTTTTGACTTTGGACCGAATCATTTTTTTGGTTCTTACATTTTAATTTACTTACCTCACGGATACTTAAGTACGCGTGTAAAATCAAGTGGTGGTGTGTGAGATCATTTAATTTTAGATTATTTTGTTTTGATGCTTTATTTNCGATAGAATTTTCCATGAACAGTACAGTTCAAAGAAGGGGGTCAAGCTGTTGCCCTACGCAGCTTGGGTGAGGAATGAAACTCTCACTTTNTTTAGTGTTTGGTAGTTGCTTTCCTTGCTTGGGAATCGTTATATTATTCACTAATCTTCATCTAATCTCTCCGGTGGCCCCACCCTCGAGAGTAATTAAGAAAAAAACGGCCACATTAGGCATGAGTTTCTTCCAGTTCCCCACTCCGCGTGCCAACAGGCTATACCGGTTCCCGGTGCCCCTTTGCCAGCCGTGTCTACTTCCACATACTTAACGCGGTCTGGCTTAGCTCATTGTGAGACGTAAATCAATCAATGGCTTTGTGCACTCTCCTCCTTTGACCTACGTAAGTTCTCACCTACAAAACTCTTTCTCCGAATGCTTCGTCGGAAACATCCTGCCATGATTTTTCACTTTAACCCTAATTTCTCTCTATATTGTCGACCCTACGCATCTGGAAATGTTTTGATCGGAGCCAACCATACTTCTGCTCGCTTTTGTTCTCGATAATCTTCCTTCGCTTTCTTGTTTCCATCCTCATTTTTTTGGTTTTCTTCGACTGTGATCGTGCATTTGAAGCGTTGGTTCTCCGGCAAGTGTAAAGACCACGGGTTCCGCCATGCGAAGGTTTCTATCTCTGAGGAATTTGGTTAGGGCACTCCTTATTCCTTTACTTTTCTTAGTTGCTCATTTTTCTTACGTTGTTATTACCACTGGCGAGTCTTGTGTCACTGGAAATTTCTGTTTCTCGCCTAAAATTTCCAAGTATCTACCCTCCGGCTTACATCCCAGAGCAAAGGCGATAATCGATGGCGCAGCTCCCACAGCTGAAGAACTGTTGCGTCGTGATCTTTATACTAGTAAAGGTTGGATCAAGGCCGTTCAGTTTTATTCTTCAATCTTTCAGGATCTAATCTCCGTAGGGTTTCTTTCTCACAAATCGAAATCTCTGTGCGTGGAAACCCCCAACGGGCAGGATGTATTTTCCTTGAAACAGATTGGGGTCTCGGATTCGATTGGAATATTCAAGAAAGCCTCTAAGCCTCTGGTGATAAAGGGCGGAGGACACGAGATCCCGTTTGCTGATAATACCTTCGATTTTATCTTCTTGGGCGTCGGCCGCCTTGATCAGTCATCCCGGCCGGCAGATTTTTCCAAGGAAATTGCTCGGACGCTGAAACCCGAAGGGTTTGCTGTTGTCCAAATTAGGGCTAAAGATACGTACAGCTTTCACTCATTCATTGATTTGTTTAATTGCTGCAAAATAGTTACATCACAGGATATAGATGGCCCTGATTCTTCTATGCCTTTCCTTCGCCAGATTGTTCTGACGAAGGAGAGTGATGATATTCTTGGACAGGGTGAAGTGCTAACGCTTCGCCCAAAGTCTGATGGTAAATGTTCGGTCCCCGCATTTAAGGAAGAATTGGTACGAAAGGCCGAACCATTGATCTTAGAGGAGCCACTGAAGCCATGGATTACATTGAAGCGTAATATTCAAAAGATAAGATATCTGCCATCAATGGCCGATATAAGCTTCAAGCAGAGGTACATTTACGTTGATGTAGGAGCAAGGAGTTATGGCTCTAGCATAGGAAGTTGGTTCAGGAAGCAGTATCCGAAACAGAACAAAACCTTCGAAGTTTATGCCATTGAAGCCGATAGAATTTTCCATGAACAGTACAGTTCAAAGAAGGGGGTCAAGCTGTTGCCCTACGCAGCTTGGGTGAGGAATGAAACTCTCACTTTCGAAATTAACAGAGACCCAGGTCAGAAGGTTCAAGATAAGGGAAGGGGAATGGGTAGGATTCGACCGGCGATAGCATCAACGAGGACTTTCGACGGCGAAGTGGATGAGATTCAGGGCTTTGATTTTGCTGAGTGGTTGAAAAATAGTGTAAGTGAGAAGGATTTTGTAGTGATGAAGATGGATGTGGAAGGAACGGAATTCGAATTGATTCCGAGATTGTTCGAGACGGGTGCTATTTGTTTGATAGATGAGATATTTCTGGAGTGTCATTACAATCGGTGGCAGAGATGTTGCCCAGGCGAGCGAAGCGCAAAATATGAGAAAACTTATGGGCAGTGCTTAGATTTGTTTACTTCCTTGAGGCGAAGTGGAGTTCTTGTTCACCAGTGGTGGTGAAACATTGTGTACCTGGCCGTTCGTTTGCTTCATCCGCCACTCTCCCTCTCGCACTTCGTCGTAAACTGATTTAAGTTTGGAGCTGTAATCGAAGGCAGGAACAACGGGTGGTGGTGATTGGTGGGCAATTCGACTTCCTATATCAATCAACGTTAAGGAACCCCATAAATTACACCCTTCTTCTTCACATTGGATGTACACTTTGGGCTAATGCGCCCTTCGTTTAAGCTGTTGTGCTATTTCTTACCCCCTAGATTCGTAGTAGGTTATAACCATTTCCCAATATTACCAATATTTACTTCACATTTTCGTGTCTCATGTTTACAATAAACACTCTGAAATCCGAACTCCTCCAAGTCCTTTTAATTAAAGGCCACTTTAAAGTGCTCTCAACCCAGCTTGGTAACAAACTAGGCAGGCATCTCTAAGACTCTGGCACGTACATACTCTTCGCCACGAACGTGTCCGACATGCATTTCGCCGCATACGTCTTGTTCTTTTGGGTGCATATTTCTGTCAATTGCATTGGAGCGTTATTTTTTAGGCTCTGGGGAGTAGGGACAGAAACAACTAGCTAGCCGTTGGTTGAAATCCACTTATCCCCACACAGTGTTGGAATCTAGAATCGGATAAAACAAGGCTCTTAAAGAACTCGATTTTTTTTGTCATTTGTACAACCAATTTGGTTGATATGGACCAAATTTCATATTCACTGCCCGTTTCTTTTCATCTTAAAGAGGGAGTTGGATATAGAAATTTTAGCTTACTTCTCATATATTATTATACTGGACAGTTTGCCTGGACTAACTTAAATATTTTATCTGTGTTGTGAGAGAAATGGAAACGCAGCCGGGACGGAGGAGAAATCATAAAATGCTGGAGGCTTGTAACGAAAATGGCATCCATGTCACTGTAAGTTCTGTATGCTTCTTACTTCATATGATAATTATTTGGAAACTATGCTCTAATTCAGCCAATAAAATTCAATCTTCTATCAGTTCTAGGTGCCCAAATATTTTGTTTAAAATAATTCATCTAAGTTTCTTTGTAGTGTTTGTCTTTATAATATGCTGAATGGTATTTCATTTTGATTGTATGAGTTGTTGATGTAAAAGCCCGAATCCCACTTACCCAAACAACCTCTGGGCCTTCTATTCTTAGCCCATATTCAATCACCACATCACACTTAGGGGTATTAAGAATTCTGAAGTGCTATCATAAATTCAAAATTTTAGAGGTCATCAAACACATTACACAAAAACACAAATTCAAATCTATTTCAACCCTGAGCTTCATCTTTATTTCATGATAAACTTGTTTTACTTCATAAACTCAGCATAAAAACCTTTTTTTGCCCTTATTTTAAAAAAAATGTGTGAATGTATTAAAAGCCTTATTTTAATGATGAAAGGATAAACTCAACCTAACAAAAATGACATATTTTAATGTACCCAATAATATTAATGGAATATAAATTTGAAAAAGAGGCCACACACTATTTTAATGTAATGTTTCAGTAGGCCCATCCATGTGTATTGATGATAAATTAACAAAACGTGATATGTGAAGGACTGTATTTTTATCATTGACGCGTCACCTTCATAATATCTTTTGCATACTTTTTTCTTTAATTTCTTTGTGATAGTGGTAATCACTCTTGACTTTCGATTATTATTTAAATAATAAATAAATAAAAGTACTTAAATTTGGAGGAAGTGATACACGAGTTTTAAAATTAAAATCCAATGACATTATGATAATAATGTTGCAAGAACATAAACTAAACATTTTATTTTATTTTATTTTATTTTATTATGGTATGCCCAATGTGAAATCAAAACTTCTATGCTGAAAATTGGGAAATTTTGGGGAATCTTAGGTAAGAAAAGAAAAAAGGAAAAAAAAAAAACACTTAATTCTTGTATTTTCAACTGTTCAATTCTCTCTACAAAATGGTTTTTATCTTTTTGTTTAAATTGTTGATTAGTTTCTAAAATTTTCCCTTTTAAGATAAGATGAAAGCAAGCATTAACTAAAGTGAACCCTGGAAGAGAAAGAAAAAGAAAAGGAAAAAGAGAAAAGAAAAAGAAAAAAAGAAAATGAAAATGTATAATAATTTTTGTACCTAGGATGGCAAAGTGTAGTTGTCATTATCATAATTCTCGTCGGTCGTTTGTCGTTTTTACAATTGGGCGTATGAATATTTAATATAATTATTTGAAAACCAAGATATTTAAAAATCCGGTTTGACTCAGTTTCCAATCACGTTGACCGTAGGGATTAGGCAACCAAAAACTAGATCTAGGCTTCCTGTGTGTGTGTTAATTAAATTAGTTTTGATGTAAATATTAAATAAAAATTTATGGAGCATGGATTTTGAAGAAAATAAAATTAATTAAAGAAAAATCCATGTGTTAGTTAGCGAGGTAATCCAAATATGAAATCAAATCTTGTTGGGATTGGCATAACAACAGAACATTATTTAAAAGCATTTTTGGGAATTTATGAAATAAGTAAATTAATATATGATAGAAATGAAATTAATTTAGTGGAAGGATAGCTGGAGAGCATGCAGGGGGGTTTAGCTGTTCACAGGAATCTTTATAAATGCTTGTAAGCTTGCCTATCTCTTATTTATTACTCTATATAATATTACCCTTCTTTCTCTTTTTTCCTAAACTTTTGGAAATTAGATTAATGAAAGTTGGAAGGTTACAGTTTTCAATTTTATTTGTAGAATGTCCTTTTGGTAAGAAGGAAGTGTTTTATATTAAATATTAATCACTATCTAAAGTAGTACATCAAATTTGATAAATTCAAGTATAGCGCAAGGTCAGAGTTGAATTGAAGACGAGAACAAACAAGTTGTTTTGAGAAGGAAAAAAACAAAAACAAATAAATATATTTTTGTAAGGAGCATTTAGTTTGGGGGAGCAAGAAGATGGAATTAGAAGACAAGGTGAAGGAATCGAAAAGGCAGTTGAAAGGTCAGGAAGGTGCCTTGAATGTGAAGACCCAAAACACAAAACACAAGACACAAAGCACAAAACAAACACAAAGCACAAAACAAACACAAAGCACAAAACAAACACAAAGCACGAACGCTCACCCACCAACTTCACAAATTCCTCTTCCTATAAATCCCCCTTCTATTTCTCTCCCCCACTTCGTCCAAACTCTCTCTCTCTCTCTCTCTCCCTCTCTCTCTCTCCCAGCCATGACTGCCCAAGTTCTCCCTGAGCAAGCGCTTCAGAGCAATATTCACCTCTTGGGAAGAGACAACTCCCCTTCACTCCATAAAAGGTAATATCTAATGTTCTTTTCCCATACCCATTATTTTACCCTTATAAAAAAACACCTCTTTTAGTATATTGAACAGGACAAATTGTAAGTGCTTTGTATGGGTCTAAAAATTTAAAACAAAAATAAAAAGACAAGGGGGGGCTTATTTTCTGTGAATGTTGTTGGTTTAGATTGGAGGGCAAAGTGGCCATTGTAACCGGCGGCGCAAAGGGAATCGGAGAAGCCACAGTCAGGCTCTTCGCCAAACACGGAGCCAAAGTAGTAATCGCCGATGTGGAGGATCTCCTCGGCCAGGCTTTGGCCGACACGCTTTCTCCATCCCCAGTGTCCTTCGTCCACTGTGACGTCAGCTCCGAAGAAGACGTCGAGAATCTCATCAGCTCCACGGTGTGTCGTCACGGCCAAGTCGACATAATATTCAACAACGCCGGAGTTTTGGGGAACCAATCAAAGACCCACAAGAGCATCGTTGACTTTGACCCCAACGAGTTCGAGCGCGTTATGCGTGTGAACGTCAAAGGCGTTGCCTTGGGGATTAAGCACGCGGCGCGCGTGATGATTCCGAGAGCCACCGGATGCATAATCTCGACTGCCAGCGTGGCAGGCGTATTGGGCGGCCTCGGCCCACACGCTTACACTGCGTCTAAGCACGCCATTGTCGGACTCACCAAGAACACCGCCTGCGAGCTCGGGCGCTACGGCATACGTGTCAACTGCATTTCGCCGTTCGGGGTTGCCACGTCGATGCTGGTGAACGCGTGGAGGGCTGATGGGGACGAAGAAGACGAATGCATGAACTTGGGAATTCCGTCGGTCGGTGAGGTGGACAAAATGGAGGAGTTCGTTAGGGGTTTGTCCAATCTGAAGGGCCCCACATTGAGGCCAAAGGATATAGCGGAGGCCGCGCTTTATCTCGCAAGTGATGAATCTAAGTACATCAGTGGCCATAATCTCGTCGTTGACGGTGGAATTACCACTTCAAGAAATTGTATTGGCTTGTAATCTTTTCTTCTTCTTTTTTCTTTTTCTTTCATTATTATTATTATTATTATTTTTGCGGGTATTGGTGGAAAGAAAAAGATGGACACCGATATGCCTGTTGGTTGGACTATTATGTAGTAGGACTAGGATTAATTTTAATTTTAATTTTAATTTTTTCAATTGGGGTTGGCTGTTCTATGATTACTTGGAAGTACGAGGGGTGGATATGCAAATGTTAGTTACTTTTATTAATTTTTAAAAATAAAACAAATGAAGAAAAAAGTTAGTTCAGAAACAATTTAATTTTAAAAGAAAAAGTGTGTGATTGTGGGGATAAACAGCTACGAAGTATGGTAGGGCGGGCGGTAGAGTTTGAATATAAATCATTTTCACAAATTGTGTAATTGTATGGGACGGCATTAAATGGAAAAGGTGGGCAGAATTTTGTTGGAGGTTTGGTTCTTTAATATTTATGACAACGTCAACCAAATCAAACCATATATATATATATAAGAAAAGGAAAATAAAAATAAAAAATCTACGTCATGTTGTAGCATGATTGGATAGCAAGCGATTAGAGATCCTTGTCGATTAGTTTAAAGGCTGACCATATCTTAATTTCATAAAAGATATTATTTTTATTCCGATTTCTAATGGTAAACTACATATTCTTTTTTTAACAAAAATTTCAAATGATGAATATATAATATCAGACACGGAAATAATATTGATTAACAAAAAAAAAAAAACTAATGATTTAAAGTAAAAAATTAGCACATAATATCGGCTAATTCTATAAGAATTTATATCAAATATTTATGTGCATGTAAAAAGTAAATAGTTACTATACCTTTGGACATCGAGAAGGAGATGTTCGGTTTGTTTTTGTCTCTTTGGAAGTATATATATATTTGTAAAAATAATCGAAGGACATTAACATGAATTATTGTATTGGCGTGACACATTCACAAGAAAGTTAAAAACAAACTGAAAATTAAAGTATGACTTTGAATACAAGGAAAACAAATTTAGTTGGGAATGTGTTCAAATTAAGAGTACGAATTTTCATCCACATTACGAAAGGCAAGTCCATTTATGTGAAAGTGGGGCAATATGTCACAATTTTTATTTATTTATTTTTTGTTTTTGAAAAGAAGGGTCATAATTGTCATTCAAAGAATTAGGTAGTCTACCAAAGAAAACAATGCCTTTATTTATTTTTTATTTTCCTATTACATTGTTCAATGTTATGTGCTGTACACGGTCTTATTTTAGTACATTAATGTCCTAAATTTTAAAGGTTAAAAGGTGAGTATAATTTTGAGGGCTGAGTCTATTTGATTATTTGACTTTTAATAGCGTTTAATAGACTTTTATTCTCTCAATTTTTCAAATGTTGTTTATAATAAAACCTTGACAACTTTTTTTTTTTTTAATAAAGAAAATAAAAATTTCTATTAAATACAAATTTAAAATCTTAAACTTTTAATTTTATATCGGATAAAATCGTAGATTAAAAGAAAGTTGAAATATTGTGAAAAAAAAATATAATTTAACCTAGAAGTTATATACATACTATAATGTTATATACAAACATGGGCATCATCATGAATATCTGTTTTGCAAACCATAAACATTAATAATTATAGGATCAATTAAATGTGAACTATATATGACCTCATATAACTAACTTAACAAACCACTCTTCTAATGGGTGCTTTTTGATTAAAAAAGAAAAAAAGAAGAAAAGTTTTCAAAAGCAACCTCTCTTGGGTAAGCAATTTACAAAGACATTAGAGTACTTAACATTTTTAGAAAGTTAATAAAGTCTATTTGGATTATACGATCTAGAAATTACTATTATTATTATTTTAGAACACACAGAAACAAAAAAGAAAAAAAAAATGGAAGGAATGACTGACACCGCATTCATGAACATTTATGAACAGTCAGCCACAACGAGGTGGGCATATTTCGAATTAATTTTAAAGACCTAATCAGCAATTTATCCATTCCAATGGCATAATAAAATAATTGGAAACAAATGGGGGAAAAGATCAAAGGTCAAGGAGAAGGCTAATGCAACTGGAGAAGACAGCCCTCTGGGTATTGGAGGGGCGTTTCCCTCGGGAGAAAGGTAATAAGCGACCGCTCCATAAAGAGAACAAATGGGGTTCAGAGGCTGTCATGTTGGGAGGTTTATAAAAAATAAGAAAGAAAGAAAGAAGCAGAGAAGGTAGCTACGATTGGGCAGTGAGGGAGGCAGGGTCACAGACGGGGGTGAGAGAAAGAGAGAGCTGGACCATAAATAAATAATAATAATAATAATAATAATAATATTCCTTTACCTTTACTGACTTTAGTTACCCTCAAACCCAGGCTGGACCATCGGGAAGGGGATGCTTCCTTCTCTCTTATCTTTCTTTACGTTGTTGGGGCATTTTTATTTGGAGTGGACAAACAAAAAGAAACAGAGTACAGCAAGCTGAGAAAAGAAAGAATATGCTAATTTTGGTGTGGAAGAGAGGGTACGGAACATGCCCTTTTCAGAAGAAAACATGGGAGGAGAGAGCATTTAATTTGCAATTAAACAACTTTGATATCTCTACAACTGTGATAGAAAAGACACGGAAGTGAGCCAACTTATTATAGGCAGTGTGCAGTGGTGAGAATCCACGTGGAGATCTATTTTTTACTTATAAACCCATGATTCAACTCCTAAANTTCTGATAACACAACCTGTTTTCTTTGAACAAAGGATATGCAAGTTGTCAACCCCAACCCCAACTTCTTGCTTCTCATTCTTCCTAGACTTCTGCTTATTTTTATATCAATATTTCGAGGCAGCTTTAGGAATAAACTTCCCATCCCTCTCCACACCTTTTCAACTTTGACCCATTCAAAACTCAAATCTTTCCACTTCCTTTCACTCTGATCTCAACTTGCTTTTCAAGATGCTTTCCGTCAGCCTTTTTCGTTTTGGTTTTGGTTTTGACGCACAATACAACTATTCTCCCACCAAACCCAGATTCAATCTCCATTATGTCCCTCCAAATCTCGAGTTATCATCCAATTACATAAAGTGGGAGGGGAGTTGGAGGCAGATTAGCTTATTAAATTAAACAAAAGAGATCAAATCCTAGCTGCCCCCAGCAACTTCGGAGAAGGTCGGCCTGAAATTAGCTTAGAATATTATCCTATGGAATAGAGTATTCTTTGGCAACTTGCTCGCAACCCAACAATGATGGATGTGAGTTGTGACAGCGTGGCAACGAGGAGGGAGGATCTCAGGAGGTTAGGTTAGAGAGGTCATTTACATAACATATGTCAAATCGAAAATCACGAGTGGTATTGTATTTTAGTGGGCACCAAATGGGAGGAAAAGTCTGTGAGATTTTTCACGCGAATGGGCATGGGCACCACAACAAGCCAACTCTCTCACTTTCTTTTCTTTTCCTTCTATGTTACGTAAACACGAGAACTTGAATCCAGGCTTAATCCCCTACGCCAAGAAGCCCATGGAGAAAACTGTAGAGAAAAGGCTGGAACACACTCGTGCACGGCCTTGCAACACACTTGAATCAAATGCACTCTTGATACTAACTCAAATGCACTCTGACCCATCGACTAAGACTAACCAATGCACAAGATTGTTCTAAATGAGTGGTGAATAAGTAACAGGATTGGCAAAGATGAGTTATTGGAAGAAAGCGATCAAAAGAAAGCATGCATGAAGCTACAACTTGACTCTTGAGAGCAATTATAGCTGCGACATATTTAGCCTCAGTACTTCATAATGCTACTATAGCTTATAGCTTGCTGCTCGCTGCAACTAAAACAAATGCTGAACTAATATTGAAATAGTAGAGCTTGGGATGGAAAGTCTATCATTGATATAAACTTCTAGGCTATTTTCATTCCGGAAAAGGAAACTGCATACACATCCGTTCAAAAGCCCTATCCGGAACCAAATTTGAAGAAATTCGAAGATTGATTGGCCTTGTTGACTGGAACTGCAGCAAGGGGAAGTCTTTGGTGTTGCAATTGATCCCCATCAGTTAAGCAAAGTTAGGAGGCTTTAGTTTGAGCAAGATTAGAAGTTAGTTGGCCTCTTTGACTATAAAATTGGATGCAATTTCTCTCTCTCTCTTTCTCTAGTTTACTTTCTTCCAAAAGTTCATCTTTGTGGATCCTGTTCCTTTATGTGAATCTTGCTATTAGTAGATGGTAATCCTCTTCTGAAGGAATTTGAAACAGGTTTGAGATCGCATCATTAGCAGATAATTAAGTGGTATTCCTGTTCCTGAATATCAGATTCGGCTGTTTTAGATCTAATCATCCAATTATAGCCACTTATCTCCATGGGTCCTTTTCTGGATGATTGTTTGAAGGATGGTTCATTCCAGAATTGTTTACACTGCCCTCGAAATGTCTCTTGTTCTAGAAATGGCCAAAGTAAAGAAACTTGCTGGATTTCAGAGTAGACAATCGAGTTCTAGCACGAAACAAAAAAGAAAGGTCCAATACCTCAAAGCCATTTTACAGCAAACCTTATGCGTAGAAAGTGTTACACACAGTGTAAAGATCACTTACAAAAGACTAATGTTAGAGGAACCATTTGAACATAGACCGAAAGTCAGTCATGACAAAGCTTGTTTTTAGAGATGGAGTTCTATCAGAAGATGTGATTTTGTGAGAAGAGGATTGAACTCTGAATCCATTGGATGTGGTCTGTCTGGAGGCCTTTTTCCTTTGCATTTTCAAAATTGAACTTTAAAGGTGTTAGACGAACACGACTCTCCACAATGGTATGATATTGTCCACTTTGAGTATAAGCTCTCGTGGCTTTGCTTTGGGCTTCTCCCCTTAATCGAGGCTCGACTCCTTTGGAGTCTTAGTCATTTTTGACTGCCTTCGAGGAGGGGCTTTGGCTCCTTTTCTTTAGGAGTTCTTTGTTCGATATTTGAAGATTTGAGGATTTACCAATCTATTGGCACGACTAAGTTTAGGGCATGGCTCTGATACCAAGTTAGACGAACACGACTCTCCACAATGGTATGATATTGTCCACTTTGAGCATAAGCTCTCATGGCTTTGCTTTGGGCTTCCCCAAAAGGCCTCATGCCAATGAAGTTAGTATTCCTCACTTATAAACCCATGATCATTCCCTAAATTAGTCGATGTGGGACTTCCATCATCCAACAAAAGGTACTTCCACATTTCAGAAGAATTTTCTTAATATCAGAATACTAATCTAGAGAATATTCACCAGTTTACGGAGGAAAGTGGAATGGAAACGTACCAAAAAGAAAACTCTGGATCAAATTTTCAATTCAGCCACTCACATTTGACTAATTTTAAAAGCTAACAATTGGGAAGTTTTCAAGAAACCTTTTCCTTAATCTGGCCTGGTTAATACCTCAAAAGCGTTATAATTATTGAAAAAAAAAAAACAAAGAAATTATTACTGGATAAACTTTCTTAGAGAAAAATAGTTATCAAATAAGTAATTTATAATGGTAGTGGATGACAAAATTAGATCAGTGATAGCTCTACCCATCATAGACCATTTGTTGTCTTATCTCTAATAGATATCTATCACTTATACACTACGATTATTTTGATGTCTATCACTAATAATCCATTTTTAATAACTATTGTTGAAAGATATTATCAACCTCCTATGATTTGATCTAAAAACTTTATTGAATAACAAAACTTTAAGATCTAAATTCTCCAAAAACGATAAAAAAGTTAACTCAAAAGAAAGTTTCGGAATAAATTACCTTGATGATCAAGATCAAAAGTAAAGAAAACCCATAAGTCGAATCACTCCACAAAATAGCTTGATGAAGACTACTTGAATGATTCTACCTTGCAGATCTAAACACAAGAAATATAAAAGAATAGGCTCAAGGCTTCAGAAATGCTTCGAAAATAAACCTTAGAGAACCTATGGTCAATTGAAAGATTGTAACTATCATACTCATCAATACAATAATGACTACTAAGAAATTATAACTTGCTTAATAATTAAAAAATACAATGAAGCTTCCCTAAATCCAAATATATGTGGAACAATTTTGTCATCAACCAGAAATGTTTGTGGATGATTAAGACACCTTATTTCGTATCAATAGATAATTAATATGTCCATCAACGATAGCTTTTTATTACTCATAAACTATTTTTATGTCTATTAACAACTATTTCTACGTGTTTAATAGACTACTTTTTATATCTATTAACAACCATTTTTCCGTGTTTGATAGATTATTTTTATGTCCATTAATATTATTTTAATGTCTATCATTGATAAAATATTTCCATGTTTTTCATTGATAGACCATTATTCTACACCCATCGATTCCTTGATGCAATACAATTAGTAATTTATTGTTATTTGTTATAGAAGTTTTTGTTACTAAATTAAATTATCAGTAATTTTGCTGTTTTAATCTATTGATATATTGATATAGTATATTAATAATAAATCAAATGAGTAGCAAATAATCCCTAACGTAAAGAAAAAAACTGACGAACCAACTGACGCAATATCTACCACTCCTAAGTGTGCATAGATATGAAAATATTATTACTCAACGAAAGAATACAGATTTAAGAATAAGAATAAAGAATTGGGATCGAATGTTCAATCTTCATTGATATTCACGACCTTTAAATAGGATACAAGATACTAAATAATATCTACCAAGAAAATATAAACTAACTAAATCCTGATAATAAAATCAAATATACTACTATTCAAATTCAACTAATTACGATATCTAAAATATANAGCTTGCGTATGGACTCCTTAGGCACGCCACCACCTGAATAAGACACTGACACATCATGTTCAATGATTTCCTTCTTAATAAGTTCCACATCGCAGCGATTCAATTCTAATGAGAAAGAGTAATAATTCATCTCAACTTGTGCAGACTCAGCATACTCCATACACCGGTGAATTACATCACTGGCAGACTGCAAAAGCTCTTGATCTTCTGATCCTTTTTTACCACTCAATATATTTGCAGGAGCTTTATATCCTTGGTCAAGGTCCAAGTCATCCTTACTATGATCATCAAGGGCATGCTTGAGCTTTTGAGCAAGGGACTCATCTTCTTCAGCTACCCAACCATCATGCTCATCACAAGCACTGTCACTATTGTCACTAGATGCATAGTCCTGACTTAAGAGGGTATCAAATCGATCATCCAAAAGCTGTCGAGTTCGTGGCTTATCAACATCATCCTCCACATGGTCAACATCTGCATCCTCAAAAATGTCATCGCCAAAAGATTTGTTATTAACAATATTCTGGCTTCCTGTCGCCTTCTCAAAATCCTTAGCCACACTAAACTTATTATCCATTGAACCATCCTCCCCTTCTTCACATAAATTTACCTGAACTACGAAATCCTCCTCCAAGTCCTCAACATCAGAACCAAATCGTGATAAATCATCATCATCAAGCAGTGCAGCTATTTCTGGGTCAGACTGGGGCGGAGCATCAGTAGCCGAATCCTGCGAATTGGTAGTTTGATCTAAATTCTCCAAGATGAGAAAATCGTCAGCCTCAGAGGGGAGGTAAAGACCGTCAAGATCGTCAAACGTTAGCTCGACAACTTCATTTTCGTCGAATCTCAAATCCAAGGTCGTGGAGTAAACAGAAGGGTCATCAAGGGCAATAGAATTGAAATTAAAGAAAAAGAGAGAGTCCAGATGCGAAATTGGGAGAGAATCAAACTCAGAAGCATAAGTAGTGGAATTAGAATTTTGATCACCTGTAGAGACATCATCTTGATATACGGCTGAAGTCACGTTTGTTGGCTGGTCAAGAACCTCAGTGGTTAAGCAATATTCCCAAATTGGATCTGGAGAACTTTTATTTTCATGTACCGCATTTGCTTCTGATTCCTGCATCTTGACTCGGAAATTTGGTTTGATATGGCCTGGCTTTCCGCAATGATCACACACCACTTTCACCTGACAATCTCGTTTAAAGTGGCCTGGTTTTCCACACCTGTAACAAGCTTTAAATGGCTTCTTTGACAACTCCTCACTTCTTAATTGATTCTCATTGCTAGATGAAGGCTTTCAATGAAAATTATGTCTCCTTTGATCTTTGACATACAACACATCTTCTGACTTTGGGGAAACTTCGTTGCTACTAGTCATTTGCTTAATCAATGCGTCCTGATTGGAAAGAAGATTCTCCAGTTCAATGACTGTAGGCTGATTTGCCCACCCTTGTATTGAGGAAACAAAGGGCATAAACTCTTTTCGTAATCCACGAATAAGATAACGACGTAATCAGGCATCACTCACTGGCTCCTCAACATCTAATTCTGAAATTTCAGAACACAGATTTTTCACTTTCATCATCAATACAATAATGACTACTAAGAAATTATAACTTGCTTAATAATTAAAAAATACAATGAAGCTTCCCTAAATCCAAATATATGTGGAACAATTTTGTCATCAACCAGAAATGTTTGTGGATGATTAAGACACCTTATTTCGTATCAATAGATAATTAATATGTCCATCAACGATAGCTTTTTATTACTCATAAACTATTTTTATGTCTATTAACAACTATTTCTACGTGTTTAATAGACTACTTTTTATATCTATTAACAACCATTTTTCCGTGTTTGATAGATTATTTTTATGTCCATTAATATTATTTTAATGTCTATCATTGATAAAATATTTCCATGTTTTTCATTGATAGACCATTATTCTACACCCATCGATTCCTTGATGCAATACAATTAGTAATTTATTGTTATTTGTTATAGAAGTTTTTGTTACTAAATTAAATTATCAGTAATTTTGCTGTTTTAATCTATTGATATATTGATATAGTATATTAATAATAAATCAAATGAGTAGCAAATAATCCCTAACGTAAAGAAAAAAACTGACGAACCAACTGACGCAATATCTACCACTCCTAAGTGTGCATAGATATGAAAATATTATTACTCAACGAAAGAATACAGATTTAAGAATAAGAATAAAGAATTGGGATCGAATGTTCAATCTTCATTGATATTCACGACCTTTAAATAGGATACAAGATACTAAATAATATCTACCAAGAAAATATAAACTAACTAAATCCTGATAATAAAATCAAATATACTACTATTCAAATTCAACTAATTACGATATCTAAAATATATTTCCTAACTAATATATTCTGGAAGATTACGAATATCATATATTCCATAACTAATTCAAACTAAAATAAGTTGCACTAAAATTGTGACAAAAATAGATCAAATATCATTGATATATCTTTTTAAATCACAATCGATTAATATATCAATGATATAATTAATAGCAAATAAACATGTTAACTATCACATACTAAAATGAAATTGAAATGTGACATGTATCATTTTTTTTTCATGTTAGGAAGGTATACAAGTAATAGATCTAATACGATAAATAATCATACAAACAATAATTGGTAAAAAAAACTATGTGAATTATTACTTCACATTTTTTTATCCCATTGATATAGTTATTGACAATACACTAAATAGTCCCGGGACATGCAAATAATTATTGACAAATCACAAATCGGATGTTACTAATATATATACACATACATACATACATATTCATATATATATATATATATATATATATATATATATTTGGATTTATTGATATGATATATCAATGTAACTCCAATTGTATAACATAACAAAAAAGTGTAGGGGAAAAAACAATCAGCCTATAGAGTTCAAAGCTACAAATTAAACAAATAATTTACTAAGCCTAGGCTAAACAACTCTAAACTTAAGTAATTACTTCCTCAATCAAACCATTCTAAACTTAAGTAACTTACTACCCAAACTCCCTCTCAATGTGTGTGTGGGATTCGAAGCCACAGGCGTTTATTGCAGAATCGTCATCCTCCATTAAAGGCAAAAGGTCAATAGAGTACGACCTAGCTGTTGGCCCCATTTCTCAGATACACTTTGAAGTTTGAAGACACAGTAACTCTCAACTTTAAAAGTCAGATTTGATGTGTCCCATTTGGTACCAACGTGTCGCTTTACATGTTACTGTGTCTGACCTCTTTTAAGTTTCAAGTCTTAAAACAAACACCCCATTCCTCCCTTCTCTCCCTCTCAAAAACTTGTACGTCGTCTTTATCCTTTAAACTCCGTATCTTTTCTGGTTCACTCATGGTCATGGCCATGCCGAAATGAGTTTCTATTCAAACCGCTCTTTTGAACCCACGCTGTCACAGAAGACAGATTTTCTCCGAAAGCCTATGAAAAGAAGGTCTCACACAAGAAAGATTCCAAGGGAATCTGTAGTCAAGATGGCGGAAGCTAGAAGACAGATAGCTCAAGCTTTGCAACTTCACAGATCGTCGATGGCCTCTTCGTTTTCGACGACGATGTCTATGGCTGAACCCATTGGCTGCCATGGCTGTGACTTTGAGAAAAAGCTCATGTTTTCAGGTTCGCAGCATTTTTGCTATTCGATATTGGAGTCTATGCCAGTTCCTCAACCGACATGGTCGACCACTGCACCTTCTGTGCTGCGTTCGCCAGAGGCGACGATGGAAGAGCAGGAAATTTTTGAGTGGGGAGATGGGCAAGCTTCTTACGCTTGGTGGCTTGGATTTTTGAAGGCTTTGGATGTTGATAGCAGCAACGACACAGAGTATCCAAATGCAGGGAATGGAAATGCGGTGGGGATGAGTTCGATGGTGTTGACTCAGTGTCAGGATGGCTTGGAAAGTGGAGAAGCACTGTTTCTTGAAGCGAGTGACAACACCTCGTTTACAGATGAATGGTTGATAATTCCTATTGGTGAAGATGGGGGATTCATGGACAACAACTGCCTTGGGAATGATTTGGCATCTAACTAAGTTCTATGTGGTTTTGCTTAGTTTTCTGTTACATTGTTGGGGTTGTATGGTTTACCATTTTGCCTGGAATTTCCCTCCCAACGGTACGATTACTTGTTTATGGATCCATCTGAACGCCTTTTGTTCATTCTATCAAGTCATGACGGTGGATGATAAGGGTGCATGGTGATCGGGTCAAGTTTGGTGGGTTGACCGTGGACTTAGTAGCAACTTAACCGTTACTCTATTCTATGAAGTTAGTATTTTAAGAATTTATGTTGCCCATAACAATATAAGTTAGCCCTAAACGTTCGGGAAGAAAAGTAGTCCGGGGTATAGTCTACGTACCAAAAACACTTATACTTCAAACTATGCGTTATCGACAGATTAAGAGGGGAAAAAACAAAAGAATGAGCTGGAATGAACAATAATCTCATATTGACCTGGAATGAACAACAAAAAAAATTTGGTAATGAACAACAAAAAAAAATTGGTTTCAATTTAAATGTGTTAGATATTGACGGTGGAATGAACAACTTGGCTAATTTAGGGACTAATTTAGGGAATAGGGACTAATTTAGGGAATGATCATAGGTTTATAATCAAATAATACTATCTTCATTAGTACGAGGTCTTTTAGGAAAGTCCAAAGCAAAACTATCTGAGTTTATGCTCAAAATGGACAATATCATACCATTGTGGAGAGAATATCATACCATTGTGGAGAGAGTCGTGTTCATAAGTTGATATTTTTTATTGGTCCTAAGATGATGATATGGGGAGTCGATGTCAAGACTCCAGTGAATGAGTGTTTTTGGGCCTACATCCACGGGGCACAACTTTTTGCGATAGTTTTGGACTTTGTCCGAATAAAATAATTGTGCCAATGAACCCAACACCATATGAAGTCACATTAGAGCATTACCCTGGATGAAATTTAGATTTTTGGCTGTTGTAGTCCTAATTTTTTGAAGATCCATGTAGCAGCAGACTAGACTAGCTAACCATCATAAGAGTCCAACGCCTTTAAATATTGAAGTATATTTTTGGCTGTCGTAGTTGTAATTTTATGTAGATCCATGTAGCAGCAGACTAGACTAGCTAACCATCATAAGAGTCCCAACGCCATTAAATACTGAAGTATTTTGATATATACCTGAACATATCCAGACCAATCAGAACAGAAGACGTCATCATTTAGAATGTTTTGCAAGTTGAGGAAAAGGGTCCAATGACAACCTTAGGGAGGACAATAAATTCAAGAAATATTGGGTCATTCAAGAACAGACGAGATGAAATATAAAGTAGGCTTCCTAGTGCATGCCACCAGACAGCTCAAACAGACTAAGATACGAGGCTGAATACATAGAGTCACCTCATCTGATTCTGAGAATCCTTTGTTGCAACTTATGGGCCAGAAGTGCTGATGGAAGTTTTGTGGCTATCCTGGCTCCACTTCCAGAATTCCAACAGAATGGCCCTACCCTTTATTACAATTTTAGAATTTTATATGTTTAGTCTCTGGCATGTCTTGTTTTTCTGTTTTCTTTCCAAAGGTGTGGTATTTCATATGCTTCTTACATTTATTCATCCATATGTTTGCAGCCCTTTTTTCTCAACTAAATATGAAAAGATTGAAAGAAGGACGAAAAGCATGCGCTAGAAAGAAGTTTATTGAATCAAAGCACGTAAATATCACGAGTAAATGACCATACTTTATGGTGACCTCTCCAATGCTAAATCAAGCAATCTGCGAAAGAACTGATGGGGGTATACAGGTGGTGTCTCCGCTAGTGCCTGTGCGTGCATAAACGACACATGATTATTTAGCATTCAGAAGTTGGATGGAAAACACTATATGTTAGCATGCATCATGATTGCGCTAAATTCAGCACATATGATGTGGGGATAAACTCCAAATGAAAATTTTAATTTGCAAGTTCGACATTTCAAGGATTCTTTCCAAGTTTTTTTTTCTACAGCATAAACTAATGTAATGATAGACTCGATCATAATAAAAGAACACGTCAAATAATTAAAATTAGAATTTAAAGGATTTTTTAGTGTTCGAAGAACATTGATGTTCTACAACTGACATAACATAAATCCAGAAAGAAAAAAAGAATATATCAAATGCAATTCTTACCTGGTGGATGAGAACTGTGGAAGGTGTCATTCCCGGGACAGTATTAACTTCAATGACTAAGACCTAAGAACAGAACAACCTCAAGTGATGTCAACAAATATGACACTTGAAAACATCATCAATTCCAGGTTAGAATTCAAGTACCATGCATAAACCCCAAAAAAGACTTCAGTTTCAGAGAAACAACAAAAACGTTTGATTAAGAGAAACAACAAAATACTTGGACAAGCACCCCTGACCGTTTGTTCCAAACTAAGTGCATAGCTTGCTTTTATGAGGAAAATGTGCACGATATTTTGTTAGCGAGAAATGCAAAGTACTCCTTTTGGTAACGCGTTATATGTTAAATATTAAATGCTTCAATGATGTCTTGTTCAAAATTTTGGTAAGCCAGAAAATGGAAAGGCATTTAAGGAGAAATAATTAAATTAATTACCTCTCCACTGTCAACATTTACGAATGCATCTATTCGGGAAAATCCTTCCAGCTGTAGTGTGTTTGCAATCAGTTCAATATGTTGTTTACACTTCTCCAGCGACTCATTACTTATGCAGAAAGGAAAATCCTCATAAATACATAATGTTAGGATAAATTTTACGCTTTCAAAGTTCAATTAAGGAAGGAGAGCTGAAGTATGGCATGTAATATGAGATAAAGCTGAATAGTCGCTACTTATGTGATTCTTATAAATAAAATAAACTAAAATAAAATAAAGCTACTTACGTTTAAAAAATATAACTACTCCAGTTTCAAAAACTAAAACAAGACCATGTTAAAGAATGAAGTATCATCACAAACCTAATAATCGATAAAGGTGGTGGAGTTAAATTGATGCCAGTCCCACCTGTCAATTAGAAATACGTCAATGGACACTTCAAGAAACTACAGTTACGAAATCAAGTATCCATAACGCCCTATCACATGCTGAAAGTACATATCGTCATGTTTAACTACTCGGCATTAATGAAAATAAGCAATTTTTTCTAGTTTCTGATAAATATTTGCTCGACACCCACCATAGACAGGGGCCAGGCAATAGCGCAGTCCCTAGATTTTGTATAAACCCGATTGAATATAACTACAAATAAATATTAGCATCCCATCTTGGTTTGGAAGAAAAAGATAGATCACCTTGGAATTTCTCCTCAAGAGATAAGATATCCCCACTTTCCTTGACAGTGACGCTAGGACTCAATGAGTGCATTGATCCACGTGTTCCCACAACACCTACAGTTATTTCCACCCATCTACTCTGTCCTTTCCACAAAAGTCGTTCAGACTCATTGGTATATTTGGACGAAACAATTATCTCATCGGTCTCGATAAAAGGTTCAAAAATCAAGAGCTCTGGAGGTGGTTTTGGCATTTCAATCATACCGTGTGCCTATAATTAAAAAATGATAATATTACTGACTTTAACATCAAGTATGAAAACAACAATATAACCGAAAACGAACTTGATTTCAAGCAATTTAGCCCAAAACCATTAGAAAAATAAGTAATCACTAGGAACAACAAAGATGCATATTTTGTCAGACGAACACGACTCTCCACAATGGTATGATATTGTCCACTTTGAGCATAAGCTCTCATGGCTTTGCTTTGGGCTTCCCCAAAAGGCCTCATACCAATGAATATAGTATTCCTCACTTATAAACCCATGATCTTCCACTAAATTAACCAATGTGGGACTCACTCCCAATAATCCTCAACAATCCTCCCCTCAAACAAAGTACACTATAAGCCTCTCCCGAGGCTTATGGAACTCTCGAATAGCCTCTCCTTAATCGAGGCTCGACTCCTTTCTCTGGAGCCCTCAAACAAAGTACACCCTTTGTTCGACACTTTAGTCACTTTTGACTACACCTTCGAGGCTCACAATTCTTTGTTCGATACTTGAGAATTCTATTGACATGGTTAAGTTTAGGGCATGGCTCTGATACCATGTTAGACGAACACCACTCTCCACAATGGTATGATATTGTCCACTTTGAGCATAAGCTCTCATGGCTTTCCCCAAAAGCCCTCGTACCAATGAAGATAGTATTCCTCACTTATAAACCCATAATCTTTCACTAAATTAACCAATGTGGGACTCACTCCCAATAATCCTCGAGATATTTATCAGCGATTGATTGTCCACATTTTGTATTACTACCCAAAGGCACAGACTGCATTTCAATGTCGGGTGTCTATTATTTCTGTAAGGTACTCTACAGCACTCATACAGGTTCGTCCTTATGGATTCGGATAGCATCGCATGAAGAAAAATTCCTAGAGATGCACATAAGTATTTCTACCCTTGATAAACTATTAGAAGGAATTCTGACGAGGCAGTCCTCCAATGCTTTCACATACACCGCAAGGTCATCAGCGCAGCTGCATGAAGAAATAATTCAAATGAAAGTAAATATATAAAAGTCTTTTTTACTATAATTTTGATATGCATTACGAGCTGTTCTTTTATATTCCAAATGCTCAATCAAATTTTTAGAGAAGGCGAACAGAAAACGACATGTTATATATTTTACCATAGTCTTGCAACCCCGGTTGAGCAACCATCTCTAGCTGGTTTAACACATAACGACTGACACTGAAGCTTGCAGGTTAAGTCATGCCATAAATTTAATGTAGGGATATGCAAGAGCTCATCTTTCCTCCTCGCATCCTTTTTAATGGTAAGTACCCCCATGTCTGAAAGCTATTCATAAAGATAATTTGTGAAACAGGATATATGCTGGTGTCATAGATTATACAAATCTGATCTCATCTAACAGTCAGTTGGATAACGTACATGGTTTAGGGCCAACGAAGTTGCTACTTTGTCCATGCATATGTTAGAGGCTGCCACTCCGGGACCTTCAATTGAGAAAATGAAATACAAAGTGAGCAAGAGAAAGCACAACTATTGGTAGCCCTCTTTGACCAATAAGGTTTTTGGCAAACCTGTATAAGGAACTCCTTTGGCCTCTAACAAAGATTGAAGCATGCCATTTTCGCCGATGCCTCCATGCACTAAAATGTATACAAGATAAAAGTCATCAACACAGTAAATTTTTATGCTATGATTTTCTAACTTCGCTGCACTGTTCTTCAAATTCCAAGGATCTATCCTGCGAGGGACTGATATTAGTAAGTTTTCTAATGCCGTTATAATTGCACTCATATAAAGGAGAAGAGGAGCACATGCCAAGGATTGGCACCTGGCAGTAGAAACAGCATATACGAAGGGGAATAGAAAAAAGAGCAAGCAGTACAAAGGTGCTCACTGAGCACCTGGCGGTTAGAAACAACACCTGCTATAAACACTGTCGCATCAACTTCCTTCGCTTTCTTGATCCACTGCTCCAAGGAAAATTTCACAGGTAATTCATCTTTGATATCAAATCCTGCAAACCAACTATGCTTCTTCAGACCTTCTTCAAGATCAGTCACCACTAGCTCGCGCAGATGAGATGTTAATGCTGCACGAGTTGGTTCAAATGCCTCAATGCATGCAGCAAGAACTTCCTCTGTGGTGTGTCTCAGCACAAGTGAGTAACTGCTTCGAAAAAAGAATTATGTTAACGAAAAATGTAAAAGGGCTAGCCGCATAAACGTTGGTGAACCTTTTTGTCCAGAACCTATTCTAAACATTGTTGTCTTGTGGACTTAACCTCAATTTAAATGATGGGGATGATACATGCCAAAAATGGAAAGAAATGTTAAATATTTAAGAGATCTCTTTATTTACGGCATGATAAGATATCTGGATGCCAACAACGTTTAAAAGTTTCATACCTTGCATTTAGATAAGTATGTTGACGAATTGACGTTCAAAAGACTAATTATAGAAGTACCAAATAAATGGTCAAACGAAATCTCAAATATTTTAAGCTATGGTTCTTTAAAATGGTCGTCATAGACATGGTGTCATTGTCACTCAGTATTATTTTTCCTGAAAAATAGTTGGCACTAAGTACATATCCCTGAGAAATAGTTATAAGTTTCAGAGATAAAGAATTTTAAGAGGGATAAAGATACATAAATTCACAATAGTCAGAACTTACGGCAATGACCAAACTGTTCTGGAAGTCATGTCAGCTTCATTTTTGTCCAAATCCACACTAGATGTTTGCTCGATAGACGGGGCAAGTAAACATGGAGTTACTTCAAGCTGTAGCCATAAAAATCATACTCAAATTAGAAAAACAAGCACACAGAAAGAAATAGCCCGTTAATGAAGGAAAACAAAACAAATCTGTGGCATTGGAGGTTTTGTATCCATCTATCACAACTTCAGGCAGAAATCAGCATAACTCTTGATGCACAATAAGCAACGAGAAGTTCTCAAACTGAGGTTTTTTGTAGGATTTTTCTCTCAGGTCGATACAGAATATTTAATTATCAATAAAGTGCTTTTTGTAATTTCACATCATCCATGAAATGAAGGAATTTTATGTATTAAAAAAATCATCAATTGTCCCATCAGTGCAAAGTTTTGTACTCAAACTCGGTGTTCAAAACAACGGGAGAAATACAAAGGATATAATATTCAAAACTAATTAAATCACATCTTGATTATGAGCACTTGCACTTTCAACCTTTCAACTGTTAGGTATTTGAACGTTTAAAATCCAAGACCAAGGCAGAATTGAGGTAACTTACATCATCAAATGCTTGCAGATTAAGCCAAACATTTGTTCCACTCATAAGAGATACTTGACGTTCTGATGTGTCTCCTCCAAGAATAACAAAAACTTTTTGGTTGCTTTCTGTGCTAGAATATGCTTGAGTACGTTGAGAGGAGATTGATCTTCTAGGCATATTTCCGGACATACAGTCCAATGATCCTAGACTGGGATACCGCAAGCAAGCATGGTAAATAATGCTCCTAAGTATGTTTGAGTGAGAAAAACCAACCTGGAAATGAGTATATCAGACTTAATGATGTGACGTATGTGGCCTTGAGATCAAACACATGACAAATTGGAAAACAATAGCAAGGAAGATGAGAATAACTAGAGGTTCTGGCATAATCCGTTAAATATTAATGTATATTATATGATCTAACCAAAAGAATAATGTGATTTCTCTTTAAAGAGGCTAAATTTTTTTGACGTCCTTGCAGAAAGCCCTACAGGCAGTACACAAGCAAATTCCATTAACCTCCAGCCGAGATCCATTGGACAAAAGAACATTATAATGCCAACATATTCGAAGTACCTTTGAGGCTTGCTGAAACAAAAAACTGGTTTGTTCCATCCCACTTATCTGTGTATAAAAATAAGATTAATAAGGAATTGTTGAAAGAAGTATGCTACTAGTAAAGTTCTAATTATCAGCTAAATAAAGCATCATTACCAAATTTATGTCTGTATACACTACTGTGCCTGATGCAGTCCTTCCAAACTTCCCTGTGGAGGATGAAGAATCATGAGAGGAATTAGGCAAAAACCACCCATCAATTCTGGCAAAATCACAGAGACCAAGTCCTTTGAAGAGTAAAGATGCTCCTTCACGGATGCTTTCTATCACATCAATAGGAAAACGAGGAGGAGTATGATATGCAACCTGTTTCATAAATGCAGACTCATTGATTAGAAAAATGAATATAGTTACTAGAAAGAGTTTAGACAGAATTCAAGCTAGTGAGTTCAAGAATAGACATAGCAGGCATGCAAGTATAAGTGGCACTACACCATCACTGAACCTGCTGGGTGGGGAGATATTTCCTCCGGTAATTGAAAATTGCATCCTTTTCTCCGGCATCAGCCCAAGCATGGGATTGAAGCTCAACCTAATTTAAAGAATAGAAGAAGAGAAAGGATTCTAAGATGCATTATATGTAGTTAGGAAAAAAAAAACAAATCAAGTAAGTTATTTTGAGATAAAAGAAATACATACTTCTGTTGGTAGTAGTACAACAGGATGACAAACAGAACCAGATCCCACATCAAGGACAATTGCAGTGAACTCACTGCCTCGTTCAAGAAATACTTCAACAAGGACTTTATCATCAATTTCCTATATAAGATAAATGGTGCACACTTTATGAAATTGAAATATGAATGATTCATTTACATTTTTATTGAATCACATTATCAGCTTAAATGAGATTTAGTATTACTAAGCGATTGAGAAAAATATGAAGTTTAAGGCAAGATTGTAGAGAATAAATGATTGCCCTGCATCAGCACAAGGTATTGGCAAATGTCATAGCACCTTTGAAATAATCTCATTAGCTTTCTTAAGTGAATCCACCACTCCATATGCAACCGACACACCAATGCTTGATCCTGCTCTTACTGGTTTTACCTGATTGACACCAGAAAAAAAAAAAAAAAAAAAAAAAAAAAAAAAAAAAAAAAAAAAAAAAAAAAAAANAATAAGTGAACATTTTACTTACAACAACTTTTCCTGAGCTAAGATCTAGCTGATTTCTCAAAAACCACTTTGATAGGTCAGATTCACTTACACTACCAGCCTGAACATCATTCCATGAATCAGAATATTACAATAATAAAGGATAGAGGCGTAAGGTCTAAAGTCAAACCGAAATAAACTAGATCCTAACAATCTTATTTTTGACACGTGCACACACACACAAAGGACCTTAATTGAAGAGCATTCAAGTAGGCGGATACTAAAACTATGAAGAAAAATAAGGTTTGTTGAAAACTACCTGTACCAGAAAATTAGGCACTGTTATGAATCCAAGTCTATCGAGCTCCAAGGAGGCGTTATACTATCAGTTACCAAGGGAAACAACAGGTGAGCAATGCTAAAAGAAAAATGGTTGATTATGACAAAGTATGCAGAACATGTTGGGTATCCAGACACAGAAAATATAAGCAAACACCAAAGATAACTATATTACAATGTCAATGAAGAAATTACAATATAAACAAGTAATTTGCGGTACTTGCGCCTTCCCTCTTGCGATCTCTCTCAAGCCCTAATTCACTCCTCAAATGTCTAACTCCCTCTATTGATAACTAAACTCCATAACCACCTACCAAACTAATCACTACTATACCCTCATAAAATCCCAAATCGCATTCCTATCAGAAAATATCCCAAATGCCTCCTATACAAAACCTCCTCAGGACACCATCTAACTTTAGTTTACTGAACTCAGCCATTTTACAGCATGCTCCTTGGCCCTCCTACCCATACAATCAGGAGACAGTTTCTACAGTGTATGCATAAAACACTATCCTACTACAACTAACTAGATCCAGGTAATATCTAAGTACTCAACTCCAAGGCTATGCAATTGTTTTTTTTTTTTTTTTCTATATATTTCCATGCTTTCTTTGGTACTTATTGTGTCCACTTCTCTGAATGTTACGTAAAAATTAGTTGTGATGCAAAATTTTGAATTGGTTGTCTGTTTCCTCGCTGGAGTCAAAACTTGGTTTTGGTTCACCGAGAATTCAATTCCACAGCTCATTTATAAAATGACATATCCAACGTAATACAGAAGCCATGAAGGTCTTGAAAATTTTATACACTAGACCATCATACCTTGTCAAAGGCATGTGCACACTCCGTAGAACCTGTTCCAACAAATGGAATGTTATGCGTTTCCAGTAGTTCCTGAAACACATCAACGGACATTTATAATTTATTTATTTATTTATAACGTACATGAAGAAAAAGTAAATTAAATCCACATTGTGAAAACTAAAGTTACACCTGGATCCCACCATCTTCACCAAACCGACCATGTATAACAGGGAATACTATGTCCACGGAAGTAGAAAGGTGCTCAGCAAAGTCAGTCAAAGACCGGAAACCGCGGGCAAGGCTTCACAAACGAACAGTTTAACGTTTTAAAGTCCCCGCAAGCAAATACTCAAGATCAATTAAAGATAGTCTGAACTTACCTTTTAAGTTTAAAATCAAAATCTGCTGGAGTGTTTGAATAAACCTATGAATGAGAAATAGCACGTAAAATGTGAAGTAGAAAATCAGAATGCAGGATGCAAATGTTGAAAGATACCGAAGATCCTTCAGATTTGTTCCCATTTTTTAACAGAGTAAGAAACTCAGGAGCATGAGAAGTACGACATCAAACGAAGCAGGGATCAAAGATCAAGGCTGCAGGTTACTCGTACCTGAGCAGAAGATATTGCGTACGCATTCAACTCCGGATCGATGTAGTAACAGCTCACTTGCAAATCATCTCCCTAGTGTAGACAAAGTCGATGCATCAAATTAAGCTAATTAATGGCTACTGCAAATCATACACTCAGATAGTTTTTCTCGATAATAACGATTTTAAACCAATTTCCTTAATAGAATTAAAATTATATCTCAACCATGCAAAACTTATCGCATCTGATCACTTGTTTGTCAAAATTAAATATGAGCACCTCTTTTTGTTGACATATATTAGCTATGTAAGTATGTTTTCACCATAATATAAATAAAGAAAAATCGTTGCGAACCATTTTTAGTCTCTGCTACGAGGTAATCCATTATCGATCACATATTAATCCTAGGGCAGAGAAGTCCTTAGCTATTGCGTATGTTCCCCAGCGTACCTGTATGTGATCAAGAACTGATCTAGCGGAATTGAGAGAAATTCCACGTTCCGCAGAGGGACCTCCACAGATAAGTCCAACTCTCAACGCTTCACATTTCACACTATGTTTCTCCCTTTCAATCTCTGTAGCCGCCATTTCAGCTACACCGTCCTTAACCACCATCTTGGCAGCAGCACGAGAGACTCGGATTTTGGGAGACTGAAGCCGCGGAGCATGATTATGTAAATCCAGAGACAATCCGAGGAAGCTGGAGGAGAGTGTTGGAGTGAAGTTTGAAGCTCTCAGTTTAATGTCTTTGCATAGTACGTTGCAGGTAGAACAATTTGCTATATGTGCCATAGGAGGAGGAGGAGGAGGAGGAGGAGGAGGAGACGGTAGCCGCAGGCTTCAGCTACTCTAAAGAGTGATGTATAGTTAATAATTCAATCTAAAAGAAGGAAGGGAGTGGAATAAAATAAGCGAAGGAGATAAAGCAGTGTTCTATCATTTGTCTTCGTCCTGTAGAGAACAGTTCAAGTTTAGGCGGGCGGCAGACGGCGGACGGCAGATCACAATGTATCAAACAAATGAAGAGAGGAAAAAGAAGGCGCGTATATATTCCATAAATTAACCAAACTGGCATCTTATTCTTTTTAACTGACCACGTGTTTTTTTAAAACTCTTTTTGAAAATGTATAAATACTTTTAAAAAAATATAAGAATAATAATAATAATGGCGTGGACAAAATTGGTCCGTCCCACCAGACCCCCAAATGCACTTATTTGGTGTCGTTTTTAAGTTCACCATTTTGATTCAATAATTGCTCTCTGTGTGACCTCATGAACAGCCAGCTTTTTTCTCTCTAATTTATTATTTGATTGAGAAATGGCCGCAGACATATTCGTCCGTCTTATTAGTGATACAACGTTAAAAAAATAAAAAAAGACTAATAAATTAATATGATATTACCAGATGAGTTGGAATAATTTATGAGCTGTCCAGTCTCACTTTCTGGCCCGTTTGGTAGTAACGCGCTTAGATGATAAAGCCCAGCCCGCCGAACAAATATGGGCTTGAAATGGGCTATATTGGGCCTTCATATGGGCTTTGAAGTGGTGGGTACAGCCCAATCTGAGTTTTTCATTTCACGCCGGCACCTGTGACCTAACAAAGCAAACAACAAGTCTGTCGGTCAATCCGGAGCTAACAGCGACAGAAACCTATGCCAAAAATTGCGTATTTCTTTGACTCCTTTGAATTTAATTACGTAAAAACATTTTTTCTTTTCTTGGAATCTAGGGAAAAGCATTTTCAGTACTAAACAATTTATACCGCTGACGTAATTATACGCACCAGGATAAGTTAAATAATAAAATTTAGAAAAGCCTAGACTACAAATAGAACACAATGAATTAGTGATTTTTTTTTAATTAATAATATTTCCGGATTTCGCGGGTGATTAGACAAAAATTGCAAATCATGTTCGCCACTCACCAGAAATCATTTCACTTTTTTCACTTGGGATAAAAATAAATAAGGGTGAAATTAGTAGGGTGGAAGGGCATTAAGGGAAGGAGTGTAAAAGGGCATTAAGGGAAGGAGTGTAAAAGGGCATTAAGGGAAGGAGTGTAAAAGGGCATTAAGGGAAGGAGTGTAAAAGGGAAGGAGTGTAAAAGGGAAGGAGTGTAAAAGGGAAGTTTGGCGCACTTATACGCTAAACCAATAAACCACCTGAATAACCACTAATTAGTTGTTTATTAGGATGGTAAGCCACGATCTCCGAGTTACTTAATTAACCATCAATTATTTTGAACTCTAATTCGAAATTAATTATTAATTATTAATTAAAACGCCGTTTCTGTAATGCTTCCACTCTGTTTCTGTTTGGTTGTCGGTTTTGTTGCCGTCTTTGTTCCGCTCTGTCTCGTGGATTTCCACTATTGCATAGTCTGCATCCAAACACCCTCCTCCAGCGTTTTTTTTTTCTTTTTCTTTTTCTTTTTCTTTTTTAAAGTACAATCACTCGGGTGAATGGGAGATTCACTATTCCACTTCAAAAGTACTGAATATTGTTTTATTGTTCAAATTTAACATGGTTTAAAAATGTTTAAATGCACGTACTAAAATGAATAAAAAAGGTAATTCATAATACAGTGATTGAAAGCTGTACCAACCATAAGGAGCCATAAGTAGCCATAGTCTATGCTTGAACTGGACCAAGGTCTTGATACCTATGAAGCTATGTATACCATAGATTTAATTATTTAATACTTGTCCTCATCCATCACTTCCTTCGTTGCGGATATATATGAGCATTTTTTTCCCGGTATTAAAATAAAAAATGGGCATTTAAATTCCTTTTTTTTATTTTTTTTTTATTTTTTATCCTTTATTGTGTTTGAGAAAAAAGAAATAAAAATTCATCTATACTTGCTTGGGCAATATGCAGAAATAAATAATTGAGAATCTAGATGGGCCCGTAATTCAGATGACTTGGATCAAAAATACTATTTTGTTTTAATGACTGAAAAAAAGTAGGAAATGGTGAAACTGAATTCATCTGGGGCTCCCCCCTCCTATCACAGGAGTGTTGCTTAAAATATGGATGCATTAAACAAATAATGTGGTTGAAATGTCCAGAAGTGGAACAACTTGATTAGGTTCAAAATTTTGATTAGGTTCAAAATCGTGGCATTATAACAAAATGTCAACTTGCTTTTGAAGCAATAAGGGTAGCTTTAGTTTAAAATAATAAATGATATGTATGTATATATATACATGCAAAGAAAGGGCGGTGACGGCGAGCAAATGAAAGGCGAAGGCGGGATAGTTGGATTGGGTGTGAGGTGGTAGATCACTGTAGTGTTAATTTACTGGGAGTGATTAAGCGGAGAAAGACAGTTTTGAATTGGAATCCCTGGCGGGCTCCACGTCCCGACCCAACGTTATGGCTATTAATATGGCTCCAAAAAAATAAAAATTAATAATAACAAAAAAGGCAGCTAAAGCAGCTACTTCCGCGATTTGCATCCCAAATTCTGTGGCTCTCCGGTGGGAGAGAGGCGGCGGCTAGGGAGGGCAAGGAGGAAGGTGCGTGCCGATCAAGATGGAGAAGCAGGGCACGTGCATTACTTACTCATGTAGCGACGCGACGTGGGTGCCGCTGAGTGGGTTGTTCATGTGCCCGTCTTCTCCATCGTGACCACTGCAACCTTTGCATATCCAAATTCACTGAACAGAATATTCAATTTCAGGTAACTTTTTTTTCTTCTTTCTTCTCTTTTCTCCTTTCCTTTATTTTTTCCGTTCTGCAAACAAATATGAACTCATCTTAGAGAAGATGAAAAGAAGATGAAGCTTATGAAATTAGGAGAAGCCGTATTTCATGAAATTGTGGTAATCTCCAATTTATCCACGTCTTGTGGTAATCCGAATCCCAAGGGAACGAGTCTTACTACCAAATTTCTGATTTTTCTTTTATTATTATTCAAGTGGGAGGGTCGAGGAAGCAAATAGAGACAAAGAAAATGAATACATTTAGTAATAAACTCGTAGTTCCTTTTATTTTTAGGATACCCAAAACACATTCCTGCATCAAACTCAAAATTAAACATCCATGTCCATAATATTATAAAAAAGATATACATTTAAAAAAAAAAAATATATATATATATAGTAAAGCCAAAATGTTTTAGTAAATTTAAAGATTAAAAATAGATTAAGAAATGTGGAAGAGTAGTAGCAGTAGTAGTGAGCATTTTGAGAAGGATCCTCCAAATTTTGTCATTTCCCAATGAAGAGAGACAAAGTGGGAGTAGATAATTGGGATAACAAAGTAATTGGCTTCCTTACTTTGAGCTTTGCGTTGCCACGATTGCTTATGTTATGACAGATCCACAAACTTCTAGATTCGCACCACGACAAAATTTGACTCATTCAGGAGGAATCCCTTCTTTTCCAAACATCTACTTTGTGATTCAAGTTAAAAATTTCATGAAATTGCTGTATACAAAAACAGAAGCTACAAGTTGTTGACGCAATCCCATTTTCTAACCCAACATCTTCACAGTCATGCGCTCAAAATAAATCTCAATGGACTAACTTATTCCGCATGGGGCGCCCCTCTCGTGTCACATGTGAGCACCTCTTAATGCACTCTGTCACACTCCTCTCCTTCCATGGAGATCCTAAAAGGAAAACAACAACACACTTTTTAAACCCAATAAAATAGAAACATTCCCTTGAGAGTTGCACAATTCATGAATTCAAGAATAATGAAGGGGGCATGAGAAAATTTCAGGACTAGGATACTATCTTCACATCATTTCAACACTTTTAACAAAATGACGTGAAGTCTACTAGTGTTAAAAGAATGTTTGTAAATATGAATATGATGCTCAAAAGTAGTACATGTACGATAAATTTTTCCAAGGAATGCACTCTTTCCAAGAGGAAAACAGGTAGTTCGGTATGATGGTGCTGCAACCAAAGAACCACAGCTAGATTCTCCTCCCCTCGTCACTGGTTCTGAACCTAATAGCTAAGTAGCTAGTAGTAAGCTATTTAAAGTATGATAGCTGTTCTTGGCAGTTGAGTTTAATCAGCAAGTGCTATGGACCTCATGTGCAGTCAGAGGTTCTCCGAGGTCGGTAGACGTAAATTATAACCAATCTTCAAAAACTCAAACAATCATTCACTTAATTCACAATAAGTGCAATAAATTGACTGATTTCAAATCAAATCTTCCATCCATCAATCAAACTAGCTGTGGAATTAATCCACTTAATATCCACAGTAGACATACACTGAAACAGTTATCCCAACAATAAAGCCAAAGTTCACTATATCAAAGTAAAAAGGAGCAATGCAAGCAGAGGAGAGGTGAGCTGCAATTGTTAAGGTAAAAATATAAATAGACGTAACTCTTATTTGTGATTAATTAATAGCCTGACATCAACATTAAGTTGTATCGACATCAATACTTGGAAATGTGAGTTTGACGAAAGTGTGAGCACAAAAAGTCAAATGGCTTTTGAGCAAATTCAGAATTGAAAAGTTGGCAACTATATGAGTATTATCATTATCAAATCCTTGTGGAGATCTCTCTTTTCGAAGATAAGATAGTTTGAAAGTTTTTTGGTTCACTTTCGTTTATGTTTCTTTTTTCATGTAATGACTTGTGTTGAGCCACTAGGAATAAAGACATCCCACCCTTCTTGTGTAGCCAACTGTGTAGGGCCTTAGAATATTAAATAGAGAAATCCTAGATTTCTTGTTTTTTTAGTTACCAATATGTTAGGTTTATGTAAGGTTCGTTCGAATATATATTTTAATTCCACAACAGCTTCCAACTTCCATTAGTGGAACTCCAGAGATCGTCAAAAGTAGATGGGGAGTGAGATTCAACTCGGAGCTGCCCTCAAGAAAAATAAAAATAAAAATAAAAAAAGTTTCTTCTCATCCTATTGGTACCAACTAAAAAAGCTTTCTCACTTCTTTTTCCTTTTCTTACCAAACCAACTAAAAGCTACGTAGAATCAACTTAGGATATGGTTTTGAGTGATTTCCATGTGGAACAATTTTCAGAATTTTTTTATGCAGTTGATTAAAAAGTGGATTCGATACTGTTCAAAAGTTACAATGCAACTATTCCTGCTATCCCTTTGTGTCTTTTGTCATTTCTGTAAAGAATAAAATTATTCCAAAATTAAGGCCTATCTAAAACCAACTTCACACAAAACATTTACTTGTCAAATATATTTTTCATGGTTTTTAAAAAAACATTGTTACAAGAAGTAGAGAACAGGTGTTTGACACTATTCCTGAAGACAACCCATCTGCTTGTACAAAAACATTATCCTACATAGGTTTAACCTTTAAAATCCCCCTTTTCAGCCCAAAATTGAAAGCTGACCACTCTTCACATCAATTCTTTTTACAAGGAAAAAGAATCCATTCCCAGGGACTCCCTAATGAGGTAGGAGATCCAATTTACTTAACTCCCACTAGAAAGTTCTAAGTTCAACTTTCTTGCACGCATGTAGACCCAATCACCCAAAGGAACTTTAGCTGATCTGATCTAGTATCTAGGCACTTTCAAAAGTTCAAATTCATTAGCAACCGGTCTTTGGTTAAAAAACAATCAGCTATTTCTTGTAGAAGAATACAAGGAAAATGAAGTCCCGTGGCCATATCAAAGGCGAAAAACTTGAGATTGACCTTGACCGCATGCAGGATCAGATAAGTTTGATCCTTATTTATCTGAACTAAAATGGTAGAACATCCTCATCACTCCCCACCGCTCTTTCATACTAAATATATGATATATCTAATTGAAAACAACCACTAACTAGAAGATGCCAGAATGACACTCGTCTCATCTGTGCCAGTCGACAATGACATGATAGCAGGATTGTATTAGCTTGGGTTCGTAGATCCATATCACTTAATATACTTTAAAGCAGACTAATCAATTAGGATCAGATAACATGCTCATTTTCTTGCCAAGCTAGCGAAAGTTTCCACTATATACACAGCGTAGGATTAAATATGCCATCCTTACAGTAGAGCAAAGTATTGTGAAAAAACAATAATAAATAATGCTCGAGTGGATCATCTTTGATAACAAAAAAAAATGGGGAAAGTTAAAAAGTGCATTACGTGCTATGTAAATGAAGATTTATAATTTGGCCTAAAAAAAAAGTAAGCATTGATTAAGCATCCACTTACAGTTACGCCATCAGAATAAGTAAGCTTTAACCAGCCCCTGAAGTTGAAGGGTGCATGCTCTCCTTTTACCACAACACCAGCAGTTAGCTCAAACAAAGTTGTCATTGCAATACCTGCCCAGCGTAGAAACATTCTTGCACTCTAATCAATCTAAATAAACTTGAAGCACAATTCGTTGATTTAAAGAACCACCACAGTACAATCTTGTAACTTTTTTAAAAAAAAAGTAACTCAACTTTCATTGAGAAAAAAATGAAAAAATACAAGAGCATACAAAAATAAGGCCCACAAAAGGAAATTGTACTATGCAAATGGGACTTCAATCCAGTAAAATAAAACCTATAGGGTAATTATAACAGACCTTGTCACCGAGACCCAACGAGTAACAAAGAATCTAACAAGGGATCAAACATCACTGGAAAATCTCTTTTGACCCCTGAAAAAGAAGATTATATTATTCCACTCGCTCCAAACACCCCATAAAATAGCAAACACTCCATCTTGCCAGAGAAATATTGCTTTCTCATGAAAAGGATCTTTTGTAGATTATGCAAGGGAATAACAGCATTTGACCATACCTGTTGCCCTCACCTTATTGAGAGTAGGGTGAAACAAAGGCTAGTCCATTAAAGAACAAAATGAAGATCAGTTCAAGCGTAGCAGCATAGCCTTGAGGACTTGTATAGATTAAGGACTCCAAAATCTGCGGGGGTTGAGCTTGTTCAGATGCCTACTAAATCTTCTAAAGTAGTTTCAAGGCTCTTAACAGAAGGTAATTCACTTTCAGAGCTCAGGAGCAGTGTTTCCCAAGCCTTAGGACCAGGGGAAAAGTTCATGCCAACCATTAACGTGAGCAGCTCAAGTGCTTTGCCTACCATGTCCCTTTTGCACAGCCAAGAAAGTATCTCACCAAAAGTTGAAATCTGAGGAGGGAAACGACATACTAGCATTTCCTCCAATAGGATACAAGCCTCAATTACATCACCGTTATTAAATAACCCACTGATCATAATCCTAAAAGTCCGCACGTTTTTTGCCAGACCCTTTAGTTGCATGTTACCTCGAAGCTTCCTTGCCTCGTCAAGTTCACCGATTTTACACAAACATTCCAAGAGAATATTGTAAGTGATCACGTCAGGTTTGCACCCCAATTCCTCCATATGCAAAATCATTTGAATCCCTGCTTCCCAATTGCCTTGTTTGCATAATCCATGTATGTACACGTTGTATGTATAAATATCAGGAACTAAACCAAAGAGAAGCAATTCATCAAACAGTTCATCTGCCATCTTATAATCCCCATCCGCAATCACCCCATTCAAGACCATAGTATAACAAACAATGTCAGGCTTGAAACCATCGGCCTTCATTTTATTCAACAGATCAAGAGCGTCTGAACTCAGCCCTCTCCTAACCAAGAACTTAATTACATTAGAATAATCCACAACACCGGGACAGAATCCTTTTAGCCTCATTTGTTCCAGAAAGGTAAGAACCACATTACCAGTGGATTTCTTATGCTCACATAGCGATGCCAATATCAAAGAGCAGATTCCAGGGTTCAGACCATACCCTTCAGTTATCATATAATTGAAAAGCTCCATTGCATGCCCAACTTTATAAATTTTACATAACGCAGTAATTAGTATCCGAAAAGTGGACTCTTCAAGCCTAATACCCATAGTCTGGCTACTCAATATGATCTCAGGAACTATTCGAAGACCTTCGCCATTTCTACAGAGCAGGAAAAGTAGAGAGTTGAGTGAGAGCGCAGAAGGAACGCACCTAAACATGGGAATCCTACGGAACAGAGTGATGGCATCTTGAATTCGGTTGACTCGTCCGTAAACTTTGAGGAGGTCGACAAATATGTACTCTGGGGTTTCAAATTTCTCGACGCGTTCGAGACGATCGAGAACAGCGGCAATGTAGTGGAACTGTGAGCTTCGAACAAAGGTTTTGAGGACGAAGTGGTAGGCATTGGGGGTTGGATCGCAGCAATAGGCTCTGAAGGAGCTTATAAGAACCGAAAGAAGGTAGGGTTCGTCGGAATTGGGTTGTTTCGGCGAATTTGCAGCTTGTTTAATGGCTCGCAGAGCTTCATCCTGATTGAAGGTTTGATGCCATTTGGTTTTGAAGGGTGAAAATGGGCACTTCCTGTGTTTTCTGAGGAAGTGGTCGCTCCTCTTCACAACCCTGATGCTTTCCATTCTGGAACAAACACGAAAGTGGACACAGCTCACAAAACATACAAATCTTAGTAACAACAAATTAAGATATAATTTCGTAAGAGGTATTGGTAATTACTGCCATTTACCTCGATAATAAGTCTAACAGTGTTGGGTTGGGTTGTGTTAATGGGCTTATAAAGAACAACCCAACCCATTTAACTTTTTTTTTTTTTTTTTTTTTTTTTTTTTTTTTTTTTTTTTTTTTTTTTTTTTTTTTTTTTTTTTTTGTGACCCGTAAAGAGGGAGAAGACAACGATGACTTTTATAATTAAAAGCTTTGTGCAGAAATATTAATCTACAAAATGAATAAACTATAAATAACTTAAAATGGAAAGAAAAAAAGAAAAGATGTCCAATTTTGTAAGCTTACATATTGAAAAGTCAACCCTTCACCAATCCCACGACCATGTAGTTGCTTCCCTTTCTCTCGGCTCCCACTGTCTGAACCCAATTTATAATACTAACAACAGGTCGGCATCCGCATTGACTTTGTGTTTTTTTTTTTAAATAAATAAATGACTCTCTACAATATTGATCTTATTTCCTGATTTGTAATTTGTAAGGACTTACCTATAATTGGTTGACCTCATATTTTATTGCTTCTTTTCGTCCTCATATTTGTAATTATAAATTTAGATATTTTTAACAATTCATCACCTTGATTCAAAGTTGACGTGAACTCTAAAATTGGATTGAGGCATCATGAATCAATATTGAACAACTAATCAACCATATATGAAAACGTGTTTAAATACAAAAATGCAAAAATAATATTGATATTTTTTTGATATTCTACCTTACAATTATTAATTGATATTTGAATTAATTGATATTTGAATTATGAATGGTTGGAAAGGTATGGGGGACACTCCCTTTGCGAATATGTATTCGATGTGTGTTTTGTGGGTGACAAAATGATAATGCCAGGTCAGTTGTACGAATTTGACTTTTATTACACCAAGATAAAATAAATAAATAAATAAATAAATAAATAATTAATGGTGGGATACACGTATTATATATACATGTTCCATATGGCACGGGAAGCCAACACGTCCCCGAAACAAGCGAAGGGAAAGGCGATAGATCCACACAGCTTAATCCTCCCCTTTCCCCTTCTCAAATCAAATNCATTTTCTTGCCAAGCTAGCGAAAGTTTCCACTATATACACAGCGTAGGATTAAATATGCCATCCTTACAGTAGAGCAAAGTATTGTGAAAAAACAATAATAAATAATGCTCGAGTGGATCATCTTTGATAACAAAAAAAAATGGGGAAAGTTAAAAAGTGCATTACGTGCTATGTAAATGAAGATTTATAATTTGGCCTAAAAAAAAAGTAAGCATTGATTAAGCATCCACTTACAGTTACGCCATCAGAATAAGTAAGCTTTAACCAGCCCCTGAAGTTGAAGGGTGCATGCTCTCCTTTTACCACAACACCAGCAGTTAGCTCAAACAAAGTTGTCATTGCAATACCTGCCCAGCGTAGAAACATTCTTGCACTCTAATCAATCTAAATAAACTTGAAGCACAATTCGTTGATTTAAAGAACCACCACAGTACAATCTTGTAACTTTTTTAAAAAAAAAGTAACTCAACTTTCATTGAGAAAAAAATGAAAAAATACAAGAGCATACAAAAATAAGGCCCACAAAAGGAAATTGTACTATGCAAATGGGACTTCAATCCAGTAAAATAAAACCTATAGGGTAATTATAACAGACCTTGTCACCGAGACCCAACGAGTAACAAAGAATCTAACAAGGGATCAAACATCACTGGAAAATCTCTTTTGACCCCTGAAAAAGAAGATTATATTATTCCACTCGCTCCAAACACCCCATAAAATAGCAAACACTCCATCTTGCCAGAGAAATATTGCTTTCTCATGAAAAGGATCTTTTGTAGATTATGCAAGGGAATAACAGCATTTGACCATACCTGTTGCCCTCACCTTATTGAGAGTAGGGTGAAACAAAGGCTAGTCCATTAAAGAACAAAATGAAGATCAGTTCAAGCGTAGCAGCATAGCCTTGAGGACTTGTATAGATTAAGGACTCCAAAATCTGCGGGGGTTGAGCTTGTTCAGATGCCTACTAAATCTTCTAAAGTAGTTTCAAGGCTCTTAACAGAAGGTAATTCACTTTCAGAGCTCAGGAGCAGTGTTTCCCAAGCCTTAGGACCAGGGGAAAAGTTCATGCCAACCATTAACGTGAGCAGCTCAAGTGCTTTGCCTACCATGTCCCTTTTGCACAGCCAAGAAAGTATCTCACCAAAAGTTGAAATCTGAGGAGGGAAACGACATACTAGCATTTCCTCCAATAGGATACAAGCCTCAATTACATCACCGTTATTAAATAACCCACTGATCATAATCCTAAAAGTCCGCACGTTTTTTGCCAGACCCTTTAGTTGCATGTTACCTCGAAGCTTCCTTGCCTCGTCAAGTTCACCGATTTTACACAAACATTCCAAGAGAATATTGTAAGTGATCACGTCAGGTTTGCACCCCAATTCCTCCATATGCAAAATCATTTGAATCCCTGCTTCCCAATTGCCTTGTTTGCATAATCCATGTATGTACACGTTGTATGTATAAATATCAGGAACTAAACCAAAGAGAAGCAATTCATCAAACAGTTCATCTGCCATCTTATAATCCCCATCCGCAATCACCCCATTCAAGACCATAGTATAACAAACAATGTCAGGCTTGAAACCATCGGCCTTCATTTTATTCAACAGATCAAGAGCGTCTGAACTCAGCCCTCTCCTAACCAAGAACTTAATTACATTAGAATAATCCACAACACCGGGACAGAATCCTTTTAGCCTCATTTGTTCCAGAAAGGTAAGAACCACATTACCAGTGGATTTCTTATGCTCACATAGCGATGCCAATATCAAAGAGCAGATTCCAGGGTTCAGACCATACCCTTCAGTTATCATATAATTGAAAAGCTCCATTGCATGCCCAACTTTATAAATTTTACATAACGCAGTAATTAGTATCCGAAAAGTGGACTCTTCAAGCCTAATACCCATAGTCTGGCTACTCAATATGATCTCAGGAACTATTCGAAGACCTTCGCCATTTCTACAGAGCAGGAAAAGTAGAGAGTTGAGTGAGAGCGCAGAAGGAACGCACCTAAACATGGGAATCCTACGGAACAGAGTGATGGCATCTTGAATTCGGTTGACTCGTCCGTAAACTTTGAGGAGGTCGACAAATATGTACTCTGGGGTTTCAAATTTCTCGACGCGTTCGAGACGATCGAGAACAGCGGCAATGTAGTGGAACTGTGAGCTTCGAACAAAGGTTTTGAGGACGAAGTGGTAGGCATTGGGGGTTGGATCGCAGCAATAGGCTCTGAAGGAGCTTATAAGAACCGAAAGAAGGTAGGGTTCGTCGGAATTGGGTTGTTTCGGCGAATTTGCAGCTTGTTTAATGGCTCGCAGAGCTTCATCCTGATTGAAGGTTTGATGCCATTTGGTTTTGAAGGGTGAAAATGGGCACTTCCTGTGTTTTCTGAGGAAGTGGTCGCTCCTCTTCACAACCCTGATGCTTTCCATTCTGGAACAAACACGAAAGTGGACACAGCTCACAAAACATACAAATCTTAGTAACAACAAATTAAGATATAATTTCGTAAGAGGTATTGGTAATTACTGCCATTTACCTCGATAATAAGTCTAACAGTGTTGGGTTGGGTTGTGTTAATGGGCTTATAAAGAACAACCCAACCCATTTAACTTTTTTTTTTTTTTTTTTTTTTTTTTTTTTTTTTTTTTTTTTTTTTTTTTTTTTTTTTTTTTAATACAAAAATGCAAAAATAATATTGATATTTTTTTGATATTCTACCTTACAATTATTAATTGATATTTGAATTAATTGATATTTGAATTATGAATGGTTGGAAAGGTATGGGGGACACTCCCTTTGCGAATATGTATTCGATGTGTGTTTTGTGGGTGACAAAATGATAATGCCAGGTCAGTTGTACGAATTTGACTTTTATTACACCAAGATAAAATAAATAAATAAATAAATAAATAAATAATTAATGGTGGGATACACGTATTATATATACATGTTCCATATGGCACGGGAAGCCAACACGTCCCCGAAACAAGCGAAGGGAAAGGCGATAGATCCACACAGCTTAATCCTCCCCTTTCCCCTTCTCAAATCAAATTAAGCAATTAATGGCCAATCCGACGACGTCTCACTTGCCGGCACCGACGAATTACGCGCCGCTGGCGAAGCCGGTGGCCGTGGTAAGCCCCCAGTTCATGGCCCCCTATCCCGTGGATCTGAGAGTTACGAAGAAGGTGATGACCCTGGCGGAAGGTACTTTCACCGTTACGGACGTTAACGGCACCGTGATGTTCATGGTGAAAGGGTCCGTGTTCAGCCTTCACGACCGCCGTATTCTTCTTGACGCCGCGGGTAATCCCATCATCTCTTTCCAACAAAAGGTAAAGTTAAATGGGATATGTTGAATGAATAAATGGATTAGATGTGTGGTGTATGAATAATTGTTTTACCCACAGCTGTTTTCGGCGCATAGAAAATGGTACGCATTCAGAGGAGATAGCACCGATTCCAAAGATCTGTTGTTCACGGTGAAGAAATCGTCGGTCTTACAACTGAGGACTCAGCTGGATGTGATATTGGCCTCCAACACCTCGGAGAGCAGCTGTGATTTTAAGATCAAAGGAAGCTGGCTGGAGAGATCCTGCACCATTTCCCTTGGCGACGGCTCCACCATCATCGCCCAGGTATCCCGACATATTTCATTCTTAATTAACCCCGCCATTCGCTTAATCCAGTTCATTCATTTTGCAGATGCACAGGCAGCACAATTTGCAGAGCGTGCTGTTCGATAAAGACACGTTCGGAGTGACGGTGTATCCCAACGTGGACTATGCGTTCATAGTTGCGCTGGTGGTGATTCTGTTCGAGATCAACGAGGACAGGAGCGGCAACGATTAGAGCCTCCTCAAAAAATAAAAAATTGTTTCCCACTGCTTATTTCCCGTATTACTGTTATTAAGGAATAATATATATGATCGGAATATATAAAATTTATCCACTGTGTACTCAGAAATGGAAACACAAAAATAGTCCTCCGGTAGAAATGTATTTGCAATAATTGCAATAATTATTGCAAATTATTGCAATCAAAGGAGAGTGGGCGATATTTGCAATAATTGCGAATAAACTGGAAAAAAGAGAGTTGGAAGTGAATGGAATGTTATTAATGGGAGAAATGTATTTTTGTGTCCATACCTAAGTATTTGTATTGAATATATTTGAGATTGTCTTAAAGCTATACATACAACAAATGGTACATAAAATAATTCAAGCGTGAGGTGGAGAGGGTGTGGGGAAAGGAAAGATGGGTTTAATTAGGGGTGGAATTTAGTTGAGCAATTATGGATAAAAAATAAGTAAGAATACCTGGATGCAATTAATTAATGATTCCTCTAGCATTTCAAACATTGCCATAGCAGGCAAAATGAAAGCTCACACCCTTTTTGGGACTGCAATCTTCATTCTTCTCATTCCTTTTCCTTTCCTTTCTTTCTTTCGCAACATTCTAATGCTTGCCTTTCCGCATTCCCTCTCATGAACCTGCCTGCTCACTCTTGTTTTCTCCTTCTTTTCTTCCATCTCGGCCCTACCATTTGCACAACTTCTATTGTTACTGGCTATGAACTTACTCTGGCCGTGCCGCCGGAGTACGACCACCGGTTCCTCGGAAGGGCCTTTCTCATTGAGACCGACCCTTTAATGCCCCCCAATTTCAGACTAGCCTTCACCGTTGAACCCACACAAGGCAATTTTTCGTGTTCCTTGCAGGTTTTTCTCGGAGAAGTTAAGGTATGGAGCTCCGGCCATTTCTCCCCGTTTTTCGTGACGGACATATGCGCCCTTGAGCTCACCCGCGACGGCGATTTGAGGCTTAAGGGCCCCACCGGTCAGGTGGGCTGGCGGACGGGAACCTCCGGACAAGGTGTGGAGGTACATAAAACGATGTGGTTTTAGTTGTGTATGGTTGTTTCACTTTCAATGAACCGTTGTCTCGGTGGGTGTTTGTTTTGTGGATGCAGAAGCTTAGAATACTGAGAACTGGGAACTTGGCTTTGGTGGATGGGTTGGAGGGAATTAAATGGCAGAGTTTCAATTTCCCAACGGACGTGATGGTGTTGGGGCAGAGTTTGAATGTGGCCACTCGCTTGACTTCCTTCCCCCCCAATTCAACCTTCTTCTACTCTTTCGAAGTCCAAACCCAAAAAATCTCTCTGTATCTCAACACCCCCAAATCCAAGTATTCTTACTGGGAATTCAACCCTCCCAACACCAATAACCTCTCACTCATCACGTTGAACGCCGAGGGTTTGGATTTCTTCAACGCCCCGGGCAACAAAATTGCAACAATCCCATCAGGAACGCCTCGGTCCTTGAGCTTTCTGGCACTGGGGAACAAAACTGGGAATCTGGGGCTATATTATTACTCCTCCGACAACGGACTTTTCGAAGCTTCATTTCGAGCACTGAAAACCAGTTGTGAGCATCCTCTTGCTTGTAGCCCATACGGGGTTTGCACCTTCTCCAATACTTGTTCGTGCATTAGATTGGAGACGGAGAAGAAGGGGGCGAGTTGGGAATGCGGAGAGGAAATGAGCGGTGAATTTTGCGGGGGAATTGAAGGGGAGATGGTGGAATTGGAGGGCGTGAGTAGCATTCTAAGAGGTGATCGTAGAAGAGTGAATGTGAGTAAAGAGGAATGTGGGGAATGGTGTCTGGAGGACTGCGAGTGCGCGGCGGCGTTGCATTATTGGAAGGAGTGTTATGTGTACAGAGAGGTGATAGGGGTGAAGCAGATTGAGAAGGGAAGGGGATTGAGTTATATGGTTAAGGCCCCAAAAGGGAGTTGGTTGGGGCCGCAGGACTCGGAGAGCTTCAACAAATGGGTGCTTACAGTAGTGTGCGTGGTGGATGGGTTCCTTATTATTGCTGCTTCCGGAGGCATTGCCTATCTCTTCCTCAAGAGGAGGAGCAAGAATTTGATGGACAGAGATACCCATTCTTGACCCTTCACTTTCCTTTTTTTCTTTTTCTTTTTCTTTTTCTTTCTGTTCCTGTGATGCTAAGAAGTTGGAGAATATAACTAACTCCCATTCTTTCACTTTTTTCTTATTGCAAACTTTTGTTGAATCGTTGATCATGGTTTTATTGATGGGCCGAACCTTATTGTTTCGGCCCACTTTGTTTCCTGATATTATGTGAATGTGGGCCGACTAAAGTTTGGACGAAAAATGGGCCATTGCAAACTTTTGTTGAATCGTTGATCATGGTTTTATTGATGGGCCGAACCTTATTGTTTCGGCCCACTTTGTTTCCTGATATTATGTGAATGTGGGCCGACTAAAGTTTGGACGAAAAATGGGCCGAACTGCTTCACAGGGGGCTTTTCTGTAATTTCAGGGGACCACGAACAGAGAAGTAATAGTAACAGTAAGCGAAGTTGTAAAAGAGTGGGAAAATAAGATACTGAAGATAATGTTTGAGTAAGAGAAGAGATAAAGACTTGGTTAATTCACTGTATGTAATGAATAAAGAAGGGGCGAGGAGTGGGTTTGGAAGCCAATTCCAAATAATCCCTTTTCACCCCGCCATCATCTGGATTTTTCTGAGAAAATTCATGTTTTCAGCTCCTTTTTTTTTAAGTTTTGTTCTGCTTTGTCCGTTTCATTGCATTGTTCTTTTGAACAACATGGTCAACAAGTGTTTATGTCGAGTTGTAAATACTTCGGAAATGGCGAAAATAGGGACAAAATCTGACGTGGGCTCTAGGAAGGAGCTCAATCTGATGTGAAGGAAGCAGTCTGTCGTTTCGGTGGATTCGGCTACTGATTCGTTGAAGATGTCGTCAGTTGAGGAAAGGCTGAATCAAACGAGGCAAAACCTGCATTCCAACATGGATGAACGTGGCACTGAAACGCTCAAGGAGACACATGCTCAGCAAACAAAATCGGTATACGCCAAATTGTGTGAAGGTTGAACGACGACAGGACAGTTATCAGAAACAGCATAACAAAAAGCGAAAGAAATCGGTTTCCTTTATTCTTGGCAAAGCAGAATATGGTGATCAGAAGAGAAAGAAGCCAACCCCTAATCTCAAATGATGATGTGTTGTAGAAGCTTGAGTTGAGCTGTTTGTTGTGTGCGTGTAAGCATCCAAGGTTGTGAACCATAGTTTATTATATCTGCTTAGGAATGTGTCTGTATGAATGATTGGGGATTCTTCAACCACAAGGATTTCATGGCGACCTCTTTAGCCACTCTGATCTTCACGCAGCTTCAAGGTGATTGTTTAACAATTATGAGATTAACGAACACTTAACAAAATAAACTATGGTTCACAAGTGCTTTCATAATTGCGTTCACCTATTAAGAATACGAAAAAAGAACAAGGAGCAGGTACACCACAGCAGTCAATCTTTCAGATTTGAGCATTCATTTTGGTTTAATCAAATGGGAAGTGTAGAGCAGTACGTACGCACAAATCTATGGTTCTCAAACCCAGAGACATGCAAAATGCAAGTCCATCATCCCAAACAATCAAATTTTCCAATAGAATTGGGAGAAAGGATGGGGCAAGACAAGGGCATAGGAGCTAATCAACTATAGAAAACAGCAAAGGAATCAAAGCGTTCATATGCAGCTCAGGGAGGGAGTAAATGATAAAATCTTACCTGCAATGCAACTGAAAACTACATTAAAAGTATACACGTGGAAAGTTTTTGGATTTTGGGGTGTCCCTAAAGTGGGGGAGGATAAGTAACATATAAATTTCCATGCTGACAAAACAGAAGTGAAAGAGTGTGTGTGTGTGTGTGTGTGTCTAACAGAGGTCGAGCCAGTGATTTGGTGACCAAATGGGATACTCCACACATCTATGAGATGGCATTCAAGTAATAAGTGAGGCATGCAAGCAAGAGCAAGTAAGGAATAAAGCTCAATGGAAGCCCCAAAAGGGGAATTGGGCATTTTTTTTAACAAATTCTTTTTTTTTTCCCCTCTTCCTTTTGACCTCAAAAAGGGGGGGCTCCTCCTCTCTAGCCAGTGTTATTCTAACTTTGAAGTATGATGAATTATATGGATGACGACCCCTAGAAGTTACCTAATGCACAAAGAAATGCATGTCACGTGTATTCCGTGCTACTCTAAGTAAACATCAATCTCCCCTGCAAGAAGAGGAGAGGAGGAGGGGACATTGGATTCCAGTATTCTTCCGAACTCTCCATATCCCAAAGAGACTATTTGTCTCAGAAGAACAGGAGTCGTGTTTTTTTTTATAATAAGTCCCTTTTTATAGTGTTAGTTTCCAGTTTTCATATCAAAAGACCACAGTGACTGTACATCTGGTGAGGGAAACAGACCCCCAACAGGCGGCTTCACAACCGATGGCCTTCCAGCACACATCCCTACGCCTTGTGCATCCCATTCTCTGCCAAAAAAAAAAAAAAAAAAAAAAAAAAAAAAAAAAAANAAGAAAAAAGCGCAGTTTCGCTTTCGCTACTGTGAAGAATCATTAATGACAATCATCATCAAGCTAAGCCATCCATTTAACAGATATCACAGCATAAGGTCATCAAAATGGCTCACGAGTTAACTCTTTGCATGAATTTTTTTTTTTCTTTTTTTTTTTTTTTTTTCCTTTTTAAGAAACCAAACTTTGGTTGAGAAATAAATGAAAGAAAACACGCACACAAAAAAAAGGAACTCACAAAAGGGAGCCAACCAACACAAAAAGAATTCAGCCAAGTCACGACTGAGAGCGTAATTACAAAAAGACTTCGAATTGTATTAACTACAAACTAGTAATGCAACTAATCCACAAAAACACTTGCAATGCATTTTCACACCCCAGAAAACGAGCTCATAAGGACTTTTCTTTCGCATCCCTCATGGTTTGGATTTTTGCACTACTACTACAATCAAATCGACAGCACATCAATTTGTTTATAAAATTAGCAAATAGGCGTGAGATATGTTTGTTTACATTTTCTTTTGCAGTAATATTCCCCAGAATAAACTCAAGAATTCCACGATTTACATGGAAAGAAGGCAGTAGGCCTATTCCTTAATCAATGAGCAGTGATTCCAAACAGGAAGAATATGTTGAAATGCAAGCACAACAAACGTAGACGCCACAGCAACTAATTACAGCCAATCACGTTTGGACAAAAGTCCATTTCCAGTTACTATATGAAACGAGTGAGCATATACAACGTAACAACAATTAAGGTTTGAAAAAAAAAAAAAAAAAATCATCGACTATTCAAATTGATTCCACAGTGCAAAATGCAAGGGCATGTTTGCCTAGTCAAGACAAAGAACATACCAAGCTCTCCTAGTTGCATATTATCTTTAGTTTCTAGGCTGTCTACATCAGCAAGAAGATAGACAACACATATTATGGTGAAATTAGACATTGCGGCCTGATCTGATGGCAGAAAAAAGTGTGTATATGTATGTAAGCATACACATATGTATGATCAGTAAAAATATACCGATAAACAAGCAGATTGTAAACTATACAAAGAACACAACCAGTTACAGTTTAATCAGCCGCTTAGTTACTTGACAATCACAAAAGCGTAATTGAAATTTTTTCAAAAGACAGACATCAAAGGGGACTTACTTTGGCCAACAGCTAGTTGCAGGAAGCTCAAATGGATGGCCAGTGGAAGATCTGCTGGGGCTACCATATAACATTCCATTCTGAACAGTTTCATCCTGAGGCTTAACAGAGAAGTTGTTCTCACTTCTAGACAATGGTGGATAGAAAGGCTTCTTTAACCATGGATCGTGATCACAGCTCATAACTGGGTTAAATGTCCCAACACTTTGGCCTTTACCAAGCAAAACATTCTGAGAAGAAAGTGTGCCAGACAAAACTTGATCCTCTTTAATGAATGCTGGTGGAACAGTTTTCTGAGGAGGCTGGAAAAAATCATCCTTATTTGGTCTATTAGATTCAGAAGGAAGAATCCAGCCAGCTGGACCACCTACCAAACCTAAACCATCCTGGCCAAAGGGAGAACTATTCCACATCTGCCATGTTCCCTTATCATTTGCATTTGTATCATCCTTAGGGGGACTTCTCAGATCCAAAGCCTTCGGGGTGCTAGGGAAATTATTAGAACAATTATGCTTTTCCCTTGATAAAGGTGACTCAATTGGAGATGGTTTGTTGATTTCAGAAGAAGCAGTCTTTAGCGTTCGTGGTCTTTCCATTCCGATTTCTGATGCAAAGCCAGCTCCTAAATCCAACCGAAAATTATCGAGCGACTCCGATACGGGACCCAACAAGGATACTACATCAGGTATATAACAAGGATCTTCAAAAAGCTCTGGTTCTTCAGGCATGCATTCATGGGAACCTTCAGCAACATGAGGAAATTGAGGTTCAATTACAGGCGAAAACCCTAAACTACTACTTGTAGGACCTGGACCCTTAGGATAAGTGGGTATGGTAAATGGTGATGGCAGGCCAAAATTAATAGGATTATCATATGATTGTGTTGATGATAACTGCCCAGGTAACTGTTGTCCAGAAACTTGCCCAGATAGATGTGGGCCTATAAATTGCCCAGAAGGTTGTGAATTGCTAATATCCGGCGAGGGCTTCACAACTGGCCTACTTATAACATTGGCAATTGTGGATGAAGGAACAGATGGCGAACGGGTAAATAACTGTTGCCAAGATTTTTTAGGTGCCACAGCAGGTTGTGACTCGGTGAACACCTGCAGTGAACACGAGAACTTCAGGTCATCACTCTTCATTTCATTATTTATATATACTTAAGGAAACTGAGGAACCTTATATTCACATAAAGCCAAAAGAACAACCTATGGGCAAGGAGTAGAGAAAACCCCTACCCAAAGCAACACTAGAGGAAATTCTTCCAATTGTTAATGATCATAGGAAGTCTAGAATTACAAAAGAATTTTGTCTGAATTGTGCACCACCAAGAGGCATCATGTTGCAAACTAATACAAAAAGAATCAAAAGACAAAGACTTATTTTCAAAAGTCCTTTGGGTTTCTTTCTCTCCAAAGGTCCGATGTAGTAATATTAGATAAATAAAAAATGTAGCATGTAGTATTACTAAAAAATGTAGCATGTACATGTTGAAACTACTATCTTTCAATATTCCCAACTGGGTCGTGTAGATAAACCTTAGCACGAAAAAATGGAAAGTCATCTGTTCAATATTGAAGCATAAGTCCATATATGATGATTCATAAATTGCAGAATTTAAACCTAAAATATGAGTAAAGTTTGTATTAAACATCCTCAAAAGACTGTATGCATTAGAAAAAGGGAAAAAGCATATAGAGAGAACCACAGCCTAGGAGGACAACAACGCTATCCTGTCCCGTAAGCAAAGCCAAGGACATCAGAAATTTTCCTCTAATTGATCAGAACTATAAATAAATAAATAAATAAAAATAAATAAATAAAAAACAAGTACTATTGTGCTCATTGGAAAAAGGCAACAAAGAGGAAAAAGGCCTAAAAAATTCTTTTATGCGACAGTAAAAATGTTTGTTATCTGTATAAGCATTGGGTGGGGGAAAAGACACAGCATTGGAACTTACTGGATGGTTGATGTTCTTATCATCTCCATTCAAAGCAGATTTCCCAATTACACGCTCAGATGACATATCTCTATTAGAAATAGACGTATTTACATGATCCACAGAACCGTTAGACTTGTCTTTAACAACAGAAGCTGGGCCATTATAGACCTTTCCAAACAAACTACCACTACCAAATGCTTTAGAAGATGACAAAAAGGTACCCCGCATACGATCAAGATACCTAGAACCAGCATATCCTCGGCCAAAATTATTTCCAGGGATATTCTTTACACTATGACATACTATGCTATGGCCTTTAGCACTCTCTGGCCCAAGCTTTTGACTCTCACGACGATCAGTCTCACTCTTTTTGTCCAAATCTTGCTTCCGTTCACTTTCTTTAACAGTTTTCTTCTCCAACTCTTCTGCATCTGAATTACTCTTACTTGAACTTTTGTCCTTTTCTTTTCTCCTCTCCTGGCGTTTCTTTTCAGCCTCCTTTTTCCCGTCCTTCTCCCTGAAAAGTTGTGATGTTCTATCACGGTCCTTCACAACACCCTTTTTCTCATCCCTCAATTTCCTCCGTTCCTCCACCAACCTGGCAACCTCCTCCCTCTGTTTCCTCTCTTCCTCCTCCAATAATTCTCTCTCTAATCTAGCCTGTCTTTTCTCTTCAGCTTTTCTGCGGGCTTTTTCAACCCTACTCTCGGGGAAGTTACCCCCATTCACGCCCATCTTAGCCAGTATCCCCCTATGCTCAGAATCAGATAAATTGTCTTCTCTTGATGAACTTATCCTGAACATTTTTCTCCAAAGCCATCTAATGCTCAAGAAAAAAGATGTAAAAAGCTTACAGCAGAAAATCACGATACCCGAGTATGACTTTTCTGCCAAACAATGTTCATCTCCTCCACAAAGACTGCTCCCATTTTGTCTCCAATAACTAGATTTTCCTGCAACGGACTTTCCAGCCCAACTGCCGCTCTCCAACCAATCTTGGCCAGACATCCACCCATTATCTGGCCATACCTTCTGATTCAATAATTTCCCACTTTTTCCAACGAGTTCCTTAATAATCCCAGAATTTGGAAATCCCGGTGGTATAGGCAAGTCTAAAACTGGCCTTTTAGAAATATGACCACAGCAGGAGCACATGAACCGACCACCAGCAGGATTTTGATCCTTGTATGGAGTTAAGCAGTTCCGACATCGTTTAGTTGCCGTTTTCCTGAGCTTCTGCAACTCAATGGCTTCAAATCTCTTTCTCTCTCTAAGCCGCGCATTCCTACGCACCCGCCAAGCTGACAGCTGAGGCATTAAAATCTCATACCAAAAGAGGGTAACCAAAAGCACAAAAACGCAAGCAAGCCTGGGTGATGTAATCTCAAATCTAAATGCAGGTGGCAGAAGCTGAGAGAGCGCCCAGAGTCCAATCAGCGGAATAACTAACCAAGGAAGCATTGTAGCAACCCGTCGAGACCACTTCTGAATCACGCAGAGTATACACATTATCCCCAAAACCCACGCCGCCTAAGCTCCACGTGAAGAATCCAACAACGTAACTAACCCCAAAACCACGGAAAATCCTCGATCTTGGCCTCCGGCAACCTCCCACCCAAAACCCTAACCCTAATCCCCCTCCCAATTGAAATGGCAATGAAGAAATTTGAAGAACGTTGAAGAACCCTAGGAGCTAAAAAAAATCTTGAAACCTTGCATACAGAATACTAATCCTCCGTAAATGCCTCGAGAATCGGACATCAGCAGAAGCAGTGAAATTGATAAGTTAGAGTAATCAGATATCCGAGGGGATGGAGACGGTGGAAGCTGAGGGATTGCAAAGAGTAGCAGATGCGGGAGCCATGGCAGCAATAGATTATATAAGAATGAAAACCCGATAAAATAGAGATTCAAAACCAGAAACCGCTCGGTCGAGAAGATGAAATGGTCCGATCAGTCCGGAAAGCGTCGGTGCCGTGGTCGAGGTCGTCCGTCCCAGCGAAGAAACTGTGATAAGAAAGAGATAGATAAGAGAGCAGGAGAGAGAAGAGAATAAAAATGAAGGAATTTTAACCAAATTGCAGAAGCAATAATCCCCCGTTCCACCTTGTGTTGTTGGACCCGGTCCACTCCATTGGACCGCTTGTCTTTCTCTCTCTCTCTCTCTCTCTCTCTCGCCCTCTTATTAAACCTTCGCCTTAGATTTGGTAAACGAATATTAGTTTTGTACTCACCCTTCTCATAAATTACCGAATACCTTTCCCAATCGTTCCAGATGCAAACTTCCTTAACATGCAAGTAAATATCTGCATTAATTAAAAATGAGTGAAAGCGGGAAATTGAATAATTGTTACTCTATGAACTTATTTAAATATTATGGTGTTTTAAAGTTGATGTTACAATTTTGGAAATAACAGCCTTTCCTACCTACACCCTACAATGCCTTTCTTAGTCTTATTGGGCCTTTTCTGTTTATGGGTCCGCTTTCAGTTTGAAGCTCGCCCCATATACCAACGCTGTTTCTTTCCTTTCTTTTTCTTCTTTTCTAATACGCATCGACACGCGGCTTGCAAGGGTAGTACCGTAAATGGGCTTCCTCATATTGATCCACGAACGACTGGACAGCGATGTGGGTACTGACCTCGGCCCATTTCTAAGACTACCCCTTCGTCTAAATAACTTTCAATTATGTAATATATATGGCTTTTTGATTCACGATCCAGATTTGAATCCCACGTCTGATTTAATTACAACTATCCTAATTTCGGTGTTTCCAGAAAATAGTCATCATCTACTTTTATTCTAAAATTTTAATTCATTCAATTACAGTACATCCTGGTGCAGATCTTAGTTTATAATATGCTTTCATTCAAAAATATGTTTTCATGTACTTTATTGTAAGATGTATTTGTAATCAGAATTGCTTGGAAGTTTTTCGGGCGAAATTCACACGCCTCAACCACTCCCTTATAATACGTGATACCATCCAAACTTGCATTTGACTTACCAACCAATGCTCCAATACCTGCCCTTCAACCATAATCCACTCCTACTAATGCTAAAAATTTATGGATTAAGACCATCCATTTTTCTTTGTATCTGATTAAATTGTTATTATTATTGTTGTTTGGATTCAGATTTTGAGACTCTTTCCATTAATAGCGTTAAATTATTAGATATCTAATCTCAATTAATTGTAACCGATGATTTGATTAGTTTAATTTATATTATTACCTTTACAATTAGAGGATAACACTTTGGTTCAATTGTCAAAGTTAGGGACCCATATGAATCTAATGACAAAAGAAGGCTGGATTTTGCAGAATTGAAGTCAATGTGTTGTGCATGTGCAAGTGCATAATTGAAGGTTGCATTATTAACTGAACCCCTCTGTGAGGCTCAATTCTAAGGCTGCTTTTCAGCTCATTTCTAAGGCTGCTTTTCAGCTCATTTCTAAGGCTGCTTTTCAGCTCATTTCTAAGGCTGCTTTTCAAACTCCAACAACTAATCATGACAGTGATTGTGATATAGCAAAAATTATTTGCCAAATAACAGCTTCATTTTTCCTTCATTATTATCAAGTTTTAAATTTCTATTATGATAGGAGTGGGTTAAATTTCATTTTGGACTACTCTAAATAATTTAATTCCACTGTAATATTTTAAAGTGTTGGCTTATATTTTAAAAATAAAATAGGTATTAAAGGGGTTTAAATTATTGTTAGTACCCATGGAAGGTGGGTGAAAAATGTTTATATATTTATTTATTTTTGTGTAGCCGTTGAAGTGGGTCGAGGGTGTATAAAAAAAAAAAAAAAAAAAAAAAAAAAAAAAAAAAAAAAAAAAAAAAAAAAAAAAAAAAAANGGTTTGTGAATTCTGAGAAGGCGTGTTTGGTTATTAAGAAGGGAAAATGGTTAACGTAAAAGTGATGCCTTCTCCCCCCCGGGCTTCGCTTTTGACAATCACCAAATCTTTGTAACAGAGACGTGCGCGCATGAGAATCGGATTTATTGTTATTATAAAACCAAAATACACAAGACCCCACAACCTCAGATTTCCTTCAAGATTTTTGCCTCCCCCCTCCCCTGGATTCATTCAACGTTTTTTATTTGTTTTTCGCTACCACACCCAAATTATTGTCGTTTATGCATTTCGTAGACAAATATATATATATATATATATATATATATATATACACAAAGACCTGATATTCTTACACGCATGTTAAAGTGTGTTCATTTTTTAATGCAACATGTTAACGTTTCAATACACGATAATCGAGGAAGAAAATGCGTAATTCTCAAACTTTTTTAAGAGATTTCATTAATTAACTATTTGAATTTGAATTTCTACGAAAAAAAATTGGAATTAAAAGGTCGGTGGGAATGTGTGATCAATGTTAGATGATAATGTCTTTTTTAGCGTAATTTTAGTAAATATGGGATATAATAAAAATATTTAATTAATTATCCGCCTCAAAATTGGAAATACTAGATGGGTTTTTGATTGTTTGTGTATACGGACAAGCAATTTATGGAAATCAACGACAACATTATTGTAAAAAATCAATGACAACATTATTGTAAAAAATCAATGACAACATTATTTTAAAAAATCAAACCATGCGAACATAACACAGACTAAAATGACAAAATGAAATAAATGAGAGAGCTTTTGGTTTTTTGTTTTTTATTCCACAGTTAGATTTGGAGCATAAAAGAGGAAATATAACCTAAACCATTTATAAAAGTTTAAAAACTGGGTTGAAAATAGAAATGAGAATGAAGATATGAAATAAGTGTTGAGTTTCTTTAAATCATTTGTGAGTGTGCGGATAAAAATAGAGAGGTGGGGCGAGGTGAGGTGAGGTGAGGTGAGGTGACGTGACTGTATTGGTTGGGAAGCCCAAACAAATATAATAATGAAAAGAGAAAAGAGCAGATTCATTTCCATTTCTAATCTCTAAAAAGAAAATGGAATTTTTCGCGTTGACAGAGACGGGCAGGTATAGCATAAAGGGCAACAAATTGCTTTCCAATAATTACAACCAACTTTTTCCAAATGAATCTTCCAAACTTTTTTTATTTTTTTTTTATTTTTATTTCTCTTTCAGGACTCATTCCGTTCACAAATCATTCAATTCCAACTTATATTTAAAATCCAGGAGCTTGTATGTTACTATTCAATAATTGAGTTTATTTCAAGCTTAGAATGATTAAGGACACCATATGTATCATTTTATCTAATAACTTCATTACAAGCTCCTGGATTGAATTTGACTATCAAGTATTAGGAACTGAAGAGGAAACGCTAAGATGCTGATTTTATGATGCAACCAAACTAGTGGACTCCAATCTCCGTCATGTCGAACCAGATTTGCTTGAAAACTTTTATGATAATGTCGTGATACTCGTCGGTGTTCAGAGACAGATAGCATGCAAGGAGATCTTCCAATTCATCGGACGCCCTCATTTTGTTCTCCACAATCATCTCCACCATTGATTCTCTGAAATCCCTCTGTGGATCGTTCGTTGACTTTACGATTGCCAGGCTTTCGGTCAAACTTCTCTTCGCCGCCGCCGACCCACTTTTCCGGCGTCCAACGTGACCAAATCTCTTGCTTGAAACTCTCGGAGAGTTCATAATCCGTAACTTTGGTCCCGGAGAGTTCACCGGAAATCGGCGCGAAGGGCTGCTTCTGGGTTCCTTTGCAAATGCTTTATCCTTCTTTGTGACGGTGATCGACGGACACGTAGACCCATCTGCGGCGTCGGTTTCTTCATGCTTGGATGAGGACGAGGATGACCTTGTAATGATTGGTGGAAGATCAATCTGCGCCGGGGATTTCAACTCTTCATCTGAGCCGTTGATTTTTTTGGCTGAAGTTTTGTGTCCCTTTTCGATAATGATGGCGTTGGCATCATCTTCAGCATGAAATGAATATTGACTTAAAAAAGGCGGTTCAATCCGGAGTTCTGGTGGAGATGGTGGAGGAAGCGGCGAGCCAGCTGTGACCGATTCTAGGGCCGTTCTCCCGCAGCTACAGCCGGAGGAGGAAGTAACCACTAACCTGGGTGAAGTCCGAGCGGCGGCAGTGGCGGTGTTAGCGGCAGGAGCTCTTCGCCTCGGCTTTCCTTTGGACGATTTTCTGGGTGGGTCAGCCGGGGAGTTATTAGATTCTCTGGCGGCAGCAAGTTGTCTAGTGAAATGATGGGATTTTCTTGGGTGAGAATGAAGAAGAACCTGGGGTGGGTGAGTGGAGGAAGTTGAAGAAGGCTCCTTTTTTTGGTTTCTTCGCCTAATAATGGCCATGTCTTTCAGCTTGTAAAACCAGGAATTGGGCATCATATCCGATAGCCTAAACCTATAATTTCCCATCCAAATACTATTTCTCTCACCCGGTTACTTGCCTCTGCTTGATGCTGCCTTCCAGGGCCGGGGGTCCAGAAAAATGGCTCAACTTAAAGGCAAATGCAAATGGGGTCCACATGGTTCCTTGGCTTTGATTATGAGAGGTTAATTACCTAATTCAAGGAAAAAAAATCATGATTATTATCTTTCAACTAAAATATTTATTATTCATATTAATGATTTTACGCACAATGTTGATGTATTAATCAAACTCATCAAAATGTATAAATAAATAAATATATATATATATATATCAATGAAAACATTGACGTTTCTTAGGAGATTGGCTTACTTTTTCTTTCTATTTCTCGCACCACCAGAAACCAAAGGCAGCAGGTTATGCGATTGGATTTTTTGTGTTGGAATTAATTAGACGATGCCACGTCACCATTCACATGCATGTTTCTAAAACGCTGTTTTGTTTTGGAAGCTTGTGCACAGTTCTCTAAAATCTATTTCCAAGCAAGTTTTCCCTTTTTCTTTTCTGGTTATAAATGGAAAGTTTTAAATGACGTAATTAGATTATACCCAGATTTAAGACAATGGTGATAGTTTAGGAATTTTGAGTAAGATTTTGTGTGTACAAAGTCAAAGGATCAAAGGTTAAAACAGAAAATTAAAATGATATTTGTAGATAGATTGGTAGGTAGGTAGAATAGAAGATAGAAGGCAGTTGCTTGTTTCGGAATGGCATTGAAGAGAGGTTGGATGTAGGCTGAAAATGGGCAAACCCCCACGAAAAAAGAAAATAAATCCAAAACCACAAACGTTTCCCTGGTGGTGAAAGAGGGCCAACCTTTGCTGCCAAAAATACATAATTACAAAAAAATTAATGTCAGAATTTGAACACCAATCCCATTCGGGGTAGGGGAAACCATGCAAACCAAAAGGAGCACAACAGCATGTCTCCAAATATTGGACTCTACTTTTAAGAAGGACGACATATTAGCTTTTAACAATTTCCCCCCCTCTTCTTCTTTCTAAAACCGTGTTTGATTTTAATTAATATATTTTTAACAAAAAACATTACAATCATTTACACCCAATTTGAAACTGTATCACCTCGTGAACTCTTTGTTAATTAAAACTCAATTGTACCAAGCTTGGAATGGACCGAATAAAAACCCATCTGGACCAGAAAGTAGCCGGCCCAATCACTAACTCTCGGCCTGCCCTCGCCGACCAAGTCGCAAGGATTCCCGCCAGTCCAAATGGGACAAGTGGGAAACCGATTTTATGGAGCGCCAGTTCTTCGAATGATTGGGCAAATCACCGTTGTCGATGGGAGAACCTCTAATTCTCTCGCTTACAGTTTCGCTATCGTCGCTGATTCCGATCGTTCCGATGAGCAAGATAGAACTGTATCAACTCGGTTCATTTTCCTATTTTCGTTTGTCGCACACAAGTTTTCACGGATGCTTGTTTGTATCTTCTTGTTTCCGACTACTTGTTCGTCTCTTTCTCAGATATATATTTTGTTTTTTTTCAGTCGACAACAGTTTGGGACATCATGATTGGTCGACATTCTCCAATTTTTGGCGTCAATCGCGAGGTATTCATCGATTGAGTTGTATGTGCTGTCCATCTTTTCGACATTGCTTCTTCATTTTCTGCTATGCTTAAATTTCTTTGACTTTACGTCGACTTCTAGGGGTGCTGAATTATTTTGAACTAAAACTGACGGTTTAAGAGTACACAACTGAACAATAAGTGTCTATATATATCATAATCTAATAACCTTGTGCTTAAGTTCTTCCTATGATGACGAAAATGGATAGCGAAGATCGGTTCTTCCAGAGTGAGAATTATAATATACTCGGTCCAATCGTTTTACTAGCTAGCAACCTGCTGAGGATACTCTTACTCCACTGTAGTTTCGATTATTTATTTCCATTCTTATAGTGTTATCTCTTCAGAAATTTATTGCATCGCTTTTTTCTTCTTGAAACATATATTTTAACAAAGGAAAAGTATAAAACTATTTGTAGTATGGTACAACCAATACCCGAAGTTGAAATATCTCTTCTCTTCATTTGCCTGTCTTTGAAATTTTAGACGGTTGCAATATTTTCTAATGCCTGCTATCTATCTCTGAGTTCGTACTGTTTCCCTTACTAAGTTCTTAACACTGTTGCATCGCACCTCTATTTGGAAATGGAGGTGGTTGACCCTCACGATGAGAGTGTAGGCGACGTTTACGGATTATAACCTTCAGGTTTTTTAATGCGCATTATCTCCTTATTTTACCTTTAGTTTTGGGAAAAAAATGAACTATAATCCTATCAATTAAACTCATAAACGATTCACTAGATTAACATAATAGACTACTAGAATTGATGTATGAAAACTTTTCAAAGGAAATCTTAATTAAGAGTCTAATTTGATTCCTTTATGAATATTTAGGGATTTAATCGATAAAATAATAAATGTGATGTTATCAAACTGAACTTATTGGAGGGTTCAGGGTAAATTGAACACAATGGAGGTATTATTAGTTCACTGGATTGCTTTTGTATTCGTCACAATATCTTATCCTGTTTTTTGGATTATTACATTTCTTGAGTCATCTGGTAGCATACATCTTATTTGAGTGTGGATCCTTTCAAGTTGGAAAAGAGAAGTTCCGTGCTGCATGGCTTCTTGTGATAAATCGCAAGAGTGCAGAAGTTCCTATGATCGATGTCTACATGGTGTGGTAGCTATTGTAGATGGATCAGATAGCTGTTTATTTTCACAGTTCATCGATGGACGATTGAGTCTCACTGTTGAGCTGAGTTGTTAACTACTTACATCTAACAACCATCGTTAATTTGTTTGTGCTGCAGGGATACTCTTGGAGTGATCTTCATGGTGTGACTGCCAAAGTAGTGGACATGTCTCAACTCTGTATGTCTCAACTCTGTTAATGCTCTCCACACTCCTTCCTTAACTCATACATAGAATTATAGTTCTTTTTGCCTGAAAATATTTTTTTTCTAGGTCAGATGAAACCAAACTCTGTAAAAATCAATAAGATATGGGGAACGGGCACCTAGATGCAGCCATAGAGCCTTTTTGTGGCTAGCTCTTAAGCTAAACATTATCCACTTCAATCACATATCTAAAACTATTTTGGAATTTTTTAGCTAAATGAAAATACCGTTGACTACTCCGTCCGTGATTTGGAGACCTAGCTTTTACAGAATGCTGATCAGCATTGTAGTGCGACACTATCCTCATATCCTTGGATATCCTTACGGTAGTCCATATTTATGCATAGATATATGATTCCTTTGCTGAAATCATTTGAACACTGAAACAGAATCTGGGTCAATCGCCGACACTGTTGCTTTCAGCACATTTGTCGTTGAGCTACCCACGCCAGTGACTCACTATTTTTTAAGAGAATTTTAATCTGTGATAATAAAAAAGCCCAAAGGCCTCGCACTTTCGGATTGTCGAGGAGTATATATTCACCATTTCCAAACTTTCTATAGTTAATGCTTCATCCTCTGTGTTCTTTCCGTGTCTCTGTTCTCCCATTCCCACCGGAGGTTCCTCTTGTTGCCCCTTTTCTTCTCAAGCATGTTCTAACTTTTTGAAAGTAATTGTTCCTTTTCTAATATCTGGAATGTAAAACTTCTTTACCCTACTCAATCCCCTCTTTTTTGATGCCTAAATATGTAGCATTAATCAGGAGGAATCACCTCAAAATTTGCAACTGCTTCCTTTAATTACCTCCACGAACGCCTCACACCTCTCACACTCTACTGCCAGTAACCTTAAATAGTAGTCTTCAACAATTGTGACTACGAACTTGGGTATTAAAATAAAAATTTCCATTTCAGAAGGGTTTAAACCACGTTAAATTCTTTTCTGTGGACACAAGCCTTCAAGCAATCAAGTACTCAATATTGTTATTGCATATTGAATGAAGCCTGCAATATTTTTCATCTATGGCATCGAAATTTCTTCTTACCATTAGATCAAAGATAGTCCATGATGTTCGATTCATTGAAAATTGTAATCACTTCCACAAACAACCCATTATTGTTTAAGATACTCTACACCCATGAAGATCCATCAAGTCTCCCCCCACCCCGTGTGTTTAGAACCATTGAGTAACGTATAACAATGTTTGTTGTACACGATAATAAATAGGGTCATTTGGATTAGACTAATCCAAATTTGCTACTTGAATGAATATATATATATATATATATATATATATATATATATATATATATNTATATATTTTGGATAAGAAACAATTTCATTGATTGAATGCAATACCTACAAATAAATAGACAAAGAAATTTTCGCTTAACATCCCCCATTCCAATCTAGTCTGTGAACACATCTAGTACTTGCCCAACCGTCCTTGGTAATTTTAGAAGGCAGCACCCCTATCAACACATTCCCTCAATCCTCTTTTGCCTTCTCTCTCCTGGCAAGGTCATTTCTCCCGCATCACATACCTTCCAATTTCCTAAACAAGCTCTTTTCTCCACCATGTTTTCCACTCCAATGGCCTTCTCTTCAATAGCATTGGGTTTGGTTCTTTCGGTTCGTAGTCATTCCCCATAACTGTATTGCTGTGTACTAGAATTGATAGATCTACTATTATTTAATTTGTCAACAATAAATAGGTACCTAGCTTGAGAATGATTTGAGGGCTCTCCCTTTATCCCAGACACCACGACATTAACCCAAAGGGTACTTTTTTACCTATGATTTACCCTTACTGAATACTACTCTTAGCTCAGCTTTCTCGCCCTTCAATTAGTTACACCACTAAGTCACAAACGAGAGCCTCATACGATTTACCTGCACGACGACTATCCACTGGGCAGTTCCCAACTCTCTTCCTCTGATATACATGATGAATATATGGGGTCCTACAGAGTTCTCCGGTATATAAATGTGGAAATCCAATATGTTAGACAAGAAATCATTTCCAGTAAATTTCTAACAGCTGTTTTCTGTCATTATTCATATCCACCTTGCTCTATTCTCATATAATGGGTGGATATATCCTCTAGCTTTATGCTTGAAGTTGTTTCCAATGCATTTCAAACAGTTGTTGTCATTGCTTCTATCTATTGATTGACGCCATGATGATTCTTGCAGTACAATTTAAAGTTCAGATAACACATTCAGTATCGAATGTTAGTCTTAACCTGATAGGAGGACTGATATTATGAGTGGCTTTCTGTGCATTTTTGAGAACCTGTTGAGAGTTTGTTATCTGTGTTACTCCTTGGAGTGAAGTTTTTTCTTGGCCTTCTGATTTACTTTATTCTCAATAGGTATTCACATATTAGCAAACAATTTTGGGATCACAATCATTGGCCAAAGCGTATCATTGCCCGTTATGCATGGTAAGTCGGTGATTTTTATCATACGGATCGGAAGCTTATTTTACAATTTTTATTTGCATGACACGGATTCTTCCATTTACCATTGGTAGTTAAGCCAATACTTTGCATATTCCAAAATCCAAACGTGGTAAATCAGATCCTTAGTATATCATTATTTAAAGCATAATATCAATGATAATGACATAGTTTCTGCAAGATTGAACATAATTCAAATATTAATCTACATTTATTTAATTCTTTTGAAATCAGAGTTTTAAATCTAACTGCTTTGCTAAATGTACTAGGAAGAAGAAGAAGAAGAAGAAGAAGAAAACACTGACATCCTACGATTTGATGTGTCTGGTACATTGATTGTGAAAGTATAACTAAACAGTCAGAGAAAAGGTGGAATGTACAGAAGAAACATGTAAGTGAATAATTGGTAGGGTTACGTGTTCAAATGTGGCAAATCATATTGTCCCTGGACGCTTTCTCAATAACAACATAGATTCATAATACAAAATGCACGTGATTGAGACTAAGCTTTTCCGCAACTTTCTGATAAACCTATGTTCTTGGCGTGTTCTAGGGAGGAGCAATCAGAGATTGATGTGACTTCCGGATAATATGTTTTGTTCGGACCAGGTAAAAGCATTTATTACTTCTACTGCTGTGCTATTTCCCTTGTAGTTAGGGATTCCTTCTGATGACTACATCCTATGCATCTTAATAATTCACATACATCCACCATACAAAAAAAACAATAGCTGTCAAACTGTAACTTTATTTTGTATTATAAAAATAGAATATGATTCTTAAAATGTATTTTTGTAAGCATAATTAATGTTTATATTTATAAAGTAGTAGTAGATGGAAAGACTGAAAAGGAGCAAAAAGGAAAGAACAAAAAAACTCAAATTTTGAGGACAAGGTACGAGAGACGGAAAGAAAGGCTCTGGAGGTGTTAGATATACGCGCGCGTGTGTTGAAAGAAAATAAATAAATAAATAGACAAGTCATAGATGCTAGAGAAAGAAAGGTAATCTAGATGGAAACATAACCTAGAGAGAGAATTACGTGAGAGGGAATTGACTGTCGGTAAAGGATAGCGGGATTTTGAAACCAAATGCCTTAAAGACTTTGTTCGACAACACTTCTTCTTTTTGTTTCTATTTTTCGGAAACAAAACCAAAAATATTTCATTACTAACTTTAGTTTTTTTTTTTTTTTTTTTTTTTTTTTTTTTTTTTTTTTTTTTTTTTTTTTTTTTTTTTTTTNTATAGAATAATATGTTTGGTAATGTTTTCTTCATCTGTGTTTTTTTTTATTCAACCAATATTTTAGGTTTATTTGATAACTATTTAGTTTTTAATTTTTTAAAATTAAGCTGATAAACATTACTTTCACCTCAGGTTCTTTCTTTTGTTAACCATTTTTTATCAATGTTTTAAAAACTACAAAATTATCTTTTAAAAATTTGTTTTTGTTTTTGAAAGTTAATTCAAAATTCAAATGTTTGTAAAAATCATAATATGGGAAATGGAAAAAATGTGTTAATTTAAAAAATAAAGACAAAATTGTTATTGGAGGCTTGGGTTTTCATTTTCTAGATACAAAGTTGTTTTATGTTTCGTTTTTTAAAAGTAAAGATTTGAATTCTTAATCAAATTTCTAAAAAGAAAACTTAATTTAGTTTTGAAAATATTTGTAAAAAATAGGATATCTTATTGGGAAGTTAAAACTTCAAGAGAGGAAAGAAAGCAAATTTAGAGAGAGAAGTTGAGTTGGTGAATGTCATTAGATAAGGGGGAAAAATGAAGGAAGGAATATGTTGTAGAGATAAAAGAAGAGTTTAAAGAGAAGTTAGAAGCGGAGAAAAGTTTTAGAGGGAGGGAATATTTATATTTGGATGAAATATTGGAGAGGTAAAAAAACACGCTGGGTTTACATTGCAATCATGGAAGGGGAAGTTTAGGGTTTAGGGTTTAGGAATAAATTTGGTGTTGGGGGTTTTATTGATTTGCCAAAAGGTTTTGAGGGCTTGTAAGAGAAACAGTATCTGAAACCAGAGCATTGCTGGCGTAGGAGTAGTGGCAATAGTTGAATAGATTGTAGTGGGAGGAGGGAATTCACGGAAACTTATTTACATAAAATATTAAGCTCGGCGTTGGCGTTGGCGCTGGCGTTGGCGCTATCTCACTCACCCCATAGCTTTCAGCTATAATAACAGTATCAGATTGGGGGTTGGAGGGGGGTAAAAAGTGCCTATGCAACTTGCACATTTCTTTTGGAGACAAAATTTAGCTCCGTCTGTAAGGTGTATGTTACTTGGAGGACAACGGTCTACCCTAAAATAAAAGTCTACTATTACAGACCCCCCATGTTTTTTATTTTCTAGGTCGGGGAAGAATCTTTTTTTTTCTTTTTTTTTTTTCTTTTCTTTCTTTCTTAAATGCGACTAAGACTAGTTTGGTAATTCTACTCTGGGTAATTTCTTTACACCCTTGTACTTTCTGTCCCTACTCTATTCCTGGCATCTCTTTTAATCTCTGAATCTCATACTTATTTTATTCTATTCTATTTCTCTATCCTCACACAAAAAAGTTACTTTAGTCTTTATTATATATCTATTTCTCTTTTTATTATCATCTCTTCATTTATAAATCCAATAATATTATATATATATTCAAACGTTTATTCTTGTAAACAAGTATATCAATAAAATAAAAAATGTATACATGCGTAGGTAAAGTTTATGAAATAATTTATTGAAAGGTACAGGTCCAATTAAAAAAAGAAGAGAGAGGGAAAATAAAAATAAATAAATAAACAAGGGGAAAAAGTGTTAGACCCCAATATGAATATAAAAATGTGTAGAGAGTTTGATGGTCCGAATAGAGAATTCTCCAAATTTGAAATATGTCCCTGGAGGGCTAAAAACAAGACATTTTGTTGTTAAACTCGAGGAATACCTACCAATATTAAAATAATAATAATAATATTAAAAAAAAAAGCAGTTTAGTTGTGTACACAAAATTAGAAACCAAAGCAAAGCATATTGATTTGATTAAATGCAGAAAATTGTGGTAATAAGGTGATAAAGATAATGTTAATAATATAAGAGGTTGTAGTGTAGTGCAGTGCAGTGCAGGCGGCTATATACAACTATATTTCAAGTTGTGGGCACGATTATCGTTCCCAAGCAACCAATTGGTAGAACTACACAGTTCTTAAATAAATAAGTAATATTATTTATTTGAAAGACAATAATGAGAGGGGAGAAGTGAAGGGTGAAGTATGGGTTTGGTGGATGATGTTAATTTATAATTATAATGCATAAAGAGAAGAGAGGTTAGTTGTATTTAAAGAATATATATATATATATATATATAATTAATCAAGTGTGGTGGTGGAGGAATAAGAGTGAGTGGCATATGGGAGAATTGAGATTGGTCAGGAAAGCATCTTTCCGTACAAGAAGAGAATGGGCGGTTAGTTGTTCCACCCTCCGCCCTCTTCTCCAATACATATAATCCTCTATTTCCATTTAATATATATTTTGTTTTTTACAATTCACTTTGCTTCATACTTCACACCACCACCCTGCGCATGCAATGCCCTACGTACGGCCTTCCACACTCTCTTTTTTCCCCCTTTCCTATTATTCATATCAATTTAAACCCCTAAAAAACTCTTTGATACCAAATCAATCCTCCCCATTTGTAACTGTAATCACAGTTGCATGGGTTAGGGTCTGTGGATACGTTTATTGTGTAGGCAATGAATGAATGGGCATAGGGAGGATGAGCAATAATTGAAGAGAGGGGTTGGTTCAGTCCTTACTCCTTTGCAAAGAGATAGAGATGAGTAGTAAATGGGAAGAATGTTGGCAATAATGAAGCATTGTTTTTTGGTTTTAATATGGGGGATTATATAAGTAGGGAAGTGGCATATAATTGAAGGGAGTATTATGGGGCAATGAGAGGGAAATGGGGGACATGGACATACCCATGCATCATTCTTCTCTTGCAACCACAAATAATTGAAGTTTGAGGGACCAATTGGAAGGAAGGTTATAGGAATTTAGAAACCTATAGATATATAAATCAAAAGAAAAAAAATGGAAAAGAGAGAGAAGGGGCCCCCCATGCATGTATTTTGAAAACAGCATGATGTCGGAGCAACGTGGAAAGAGGGGGATATTGAGAATAAATAAATAAATATATTGTTGTAGCGTCAAAGGCATCGCACGCACGGTGAAGACATTTGGAAAATCAAGAAGAAGTTAATGAATGAAGTCGGGATGGAAAAGCGAAGAGAAAGGGCTGATAGAATAATGCAAGTGGCCCATGAAAGGGGAAGAACATCCAGTTTTATTATTAATTATTAGAAAGGGTGGTGGTCCATTCATTATTAATTATTAGGTTAATAATATTATGAACCGGACACACAAAACCCAAAACCCAAAACACAAAACACAACACAGCGGGAAATGATGATGATGATGACTCGTACTTTTTTCGTTTCTGGATTACTTAGACACACATTCTGTGTACTCTCTACTTTTAAACTCATTAACAGCCAGCGGAGGGCAACATAAAGCCCCCTCTGGTCCTGCACCTTTCTGTACTTTATCATTAGTTTTTGTGTGCCTCTTGGGCGAGCCCCAGGCCAAGGCCAAGGCCAAGCCCCAGCCCCAGCCCCAGCCCCAGCCCCAGCCCCTCCTCTCCTCCCATTTATCTCCCCCACCTTCCTTTCTTATAACATCAATGCTTACACCCTTATATCTCTACCTCCATCGATCTCCATCTCTCTCTCTATATATACACTACCAGAGGATGCCAAAGGCCACCCCTAAACATGAACTTACAATGATGAGTGCTTCTACAGCAGGAGGAGGAGGAGGAGGAGCAGGAGGAGCAGCAGCAGCAGCCGCAGCAGCCGCAGCAGCCGCCGGAGCCTTCTTTCGCCGCCTTTTCCCCCTCAATGCCCTTCCCCAAGGCCTCCCTCCCCACCAGGTACCTTTCTCTTCATTTCAGCTTATGCAAACCAAATAGAAACCAAATAGGATGGGTGTTTGATGATGATGATGATGACGACGACACGTTTGTGTTTGTGGTTGTGGGAATGGCATCCGTGCAGATGAAAGAGGAGTTCAAATCCCTGGCGAGGTTTTCAGGCCCCATAATAATGACGTCCTTTCTACTATACTCAAGGTCGGTTGTTTCAATGCTGTTCTTAGGTCATCTTGGGAAGGCAGAACTGGCTGGGGGTTCACTCGCACTTGGGTTCGGGAACATAACCGGAATATCCATTCTGAGGGGCCTCTCCACGGGGATGGATCCCATTTGCTGCCAAGCTTTTGGGGCTAAGAGATGGTCAGTTCTGAGTCAAACCTTCCTCAAAACCCTGTGCCTCCTACTTCTTGTGTCCCTACCCATCTCCGTGTTATGGCTAAATATGGAACCCATCCTTCTTTGGTTAGGTCAGGACCCCGCCATCACCCAAGTCGCCAAGGTATACATGCTCTTCTCCATCCCCGAATTGCTTGCCCAAGCGCACCACCTTCCCCTCCGGATCTTCTTGAGAACCCAAGGCATTACCACCCCGATTACCGTAGCTTCCATATGCTCTGCCCTCTTGCACCCTCCCATCAATTACTTTCTGGTCTCCTATTTGAACCTGGGCGTCGAGGGTGTCGCCCTCTCCCTCGCCTGGAACACCTTCAACCTCAACCTGGGCCTCATGCTCTACCTCGTGCTCTCTAGCAAGCCCTTGAAGCCTTGGCAGGGCGTCACCATTGTGTCCACGTTCCAGGGGTGGCAGCCTCTGTTGAGTTTAGCAGTCCCGAGCGCGGTGTCGGTGTGCTTGGAGTGGTGGTGGTACGAGATAATGCTGTTCCTTTGTGGGCTGCTGAGTAACCCCCAGAACACAGTGGCAGCCATGGGCATCCTCATCCAGACCACTGGAATGCTGTACATAGTTCCGTTCTCGTTAAGCGCAGGAATCACGACCCGCGTAGGGCAAGCCCTGGGGGCAGGGGAGCCCATTCGCGCCCAGTGGACGGCGGTGATAGGACTTTCTACGGGGTTGGCTTTTGGAGTGACGGCCTTCTTTTTCATGACGTCAGTGAGATCAGTATGGGGGAAATTGTACACAGATGAGCCGCAGATTCTTCACATGATCTCCTCCGCACTACCCGTGTTGGGTGTGTGTGAAATTAGTAACTCCCCGCAAACAGTGGCGTGTGGGGTTCTAACAGGAACCGCAAGACCCAAGTTAGGGGCGAGAATAAATCTGTACGCCTTCTACTTCATTGGCCTCCCGGTTGCAGTGGTTGCCACTTTCACCCTCAAGGCTGGCTTTCTGGGGCTGTGGATCGGACTGATGACGGCCCAGATATCGTGCTTGTGTATGCTGGTGCATACCCTGCTTCGAACGGATTGGATCCAGCAGAGCGCGAGGGCGGTGGAGATGGCGGCAATAGTGGGAGAGGAGAGTGGTAAGGAAGAGGAGGGCGTGGAGTGCGGGCTGATGGAGGGGAATGAACAAGTGTAGCGGATTTGGTTAAAACAACAACACTTAGTCATACATGATTCATTCATGAACCCATTGTAATTCATTGTCTTACAGACCCAAAAAATCATTCTTTTCACTTAAAGAACAAAAAAAAAAGACCCCTCCTCTCATCATCAAACACCTCGCCTCTCTCCCTCTCTCTCTCTCTCTCTCTCTCTCTCTCTCTCCCCCCCCACATTATTTTATAAAAAAAAACTATGGTTCTAAAATGTCACCAATATAAGATGTTACACATAATAATAATTTGACAAAAATAAAAGGTAGATACATACATGAAGAATAATGAATATTAAGTGATTCAAGGCATTTTATTAGTGGATAGGTATGCGTATTCCCACGCCCACAGGCTCACGTCATCTTCCTCTTTCTTATTGGACGGATATTCTCTCTTCACTCTCCTTATCACTTATCACTTATCTCACACACCATCCTCTCCCTTTATATCCATCTTTTTATATATTTTTTTAATATTACATGCATTTTCACACTTTTATCTTAATTATCAAATATATATATAGTCCTCCAACTTTGTTCATTTTTTTTAAAATAGCTTTAATATTCTCTTTAATATTTTTATAACCCTTTCAACTTTGAAATATAAGTTCCTTCTCCAATTGATGTTGGATCTCACATCGATTTGAGAGAGGGACGAGTGCCAGCGAGGACACTGGGCTTCGGAGGGGGTGGATTGTAAGATCCCACATCGATTGAAGAGAAGAATGAGTGTGAGCGAGGATATTGGACCTTGAAGGAGGGTGGATTGTGAGATCTCACATTGATTAAATAAGATAACGAAACATTGTTTATAAGAGTGTGTGTGAAACTTCTCTGTAACAAATGCAGTTGTAAAACTTTAAGGAGAGGCTCGAAGAAAAAAAAGCCCAAAAACTTGTCTACCAATTATATCTCACATTTTGGGCGTTTTCCATTTTAATGTATCTCATTATTATTATTTGTCTTTTTCACTTCATTTTAGATATTTATGATACCATTCATCATTTCCTTTAACAAGAGTCCAACCCCTAAATCAATAAATCAAAAAAGGCACCCGTATCAAATTTGAAATGGTCCTACCAATTACACTACCTTTTTTCCTTTCTTTTTTTTTTCTTTTAATTTATTCTTCAAAATTGGTTTGATTCCTAAATACTGCTTACCAATCAAGCTAATTCAAAATTAATACTAATAAGAAAGAAGAAAAATGTTTTCTTTTTATAAAGTTTTTGAAAAGGGTATATGCGAACACGAGGGGCACGAGATGAAAAGGTATATATATATATATATATATATATATATAAAGCGATAATAATAATAAAGAAAATTGTGAGGAGAACATCAAAACCTTGTATCTCGGCCCATCCACGTGTGCATGTTTTATTGGACAACCATTTTTAATTTCTCTCTCTCTCTCTCTCTCTTTCTTTTTTTTTTTTTTTTTTTTTTTTTTTTTTTTTTTTTTNTTTTGAGTTTTCACTTCTAAAGTTATCCAAAGTTGTCGTCGGAAGAGAGGGTTGGAATTATCTCGCAGCGGACTGCTTCTTTCGTCGCAGTCGGTAGAGAGAGGGAGAGTGTGCGTGTGTGCGTGTGTGCCGTTCCCATTTCCATCTCTAGTGAGAGAAACTGAGAGCTTTGCCTTGTTTGTTTATTATGTGTTTAGATGCTCATTCAACTACGGAAACACGAATCAAGCTCCACACTCCAACTTAGACAGCGACCCCATCCATTTTTCTTATTGCTTTCCTTTCTCCTCTATACTTTCCTCCCAAATTTTGGCTTCAACTGTAAGTTATTTATTTTATTTATTTTTCTAGGGTTTGTTTGCTTAGGTTAGGCCGAGGAGGACGCTTTGAAATCAAGCAAAGCTATGTGCACAGTTTTAATCTCGCGATTCTCCCGATGTTTAAACCGTAAAAGGGCGTCCGGGATAGGCGAGCTACATTTTTTTGTTGGAAACGGGGGATAAGTTTTATTCCAAATCGATCGCTTATTCTTATTCTTATTCTTATTATATAAACTCTGATTTTCTTTTCGTTTATGTCAAAATCGTAGAACAGGTGTTCAAGTTTTTGGTGCTGTGAATGGGTTCATATAATATAGTTGAGATTTAGTTCGGTGGTTTGAAGATGTTCTACTGATTGGCCACCGTGAAATGTGAATGATTGAACTAATGTTAGCTTTGGATTAAGTTTGTCCACAACGTATCAGTATGAGGAAGTATACAATAATTTGAGGGTGCACTATGAATTGTAACGAGGAGAATAGAGGGGAAACCAGTTTTGAGGCGCCAGTTTTGAGGAACTCTGTTGAGGCAGAAGGGAAACCAGTCATCCAGAATGGATCCATAACAGACCAACACTTGACCATCGATGATAATCTTCTCGTTGATCCAAAATTACTATTTATTGGATCCAAGATTGGCGAGGGTGCTCATGGGAAGGTTTATGAAGGCAGGTCTGTGTGATTCATTTGTCTCAAAATTTGTTGTAAACATTGTTGCTTCTTACAGCCTTGGCTTGAAGAACCTGATAGTTCACAAATAATGAAGTGACAAACAATTTGCTTATCTACGTAGTTTGTCGATTTCGTATGTATCTAACCTCCATATCTGATATGCTTTTATTTAAGTACACTCCATAGACGAGTCTCTAAGAATCTGACGTAGTAGCTGTTTTGAGGAAATGTTTGAAAGATAAGGTTTCTATAACCGCAAGTTCCGACTCTTATGACACAGCGGCTCTAGACAAACTGATATGTGCTTCCTACAATAAAAATGGTGCTCTTCTCGACAGTTACTGAGCAAATTATTTGTTCCATAGCTTGATCATGAATGTCACGAAACTAAGCCTGTTCGTATTTTTAATTAGTTCTTGCTACAAATCCTTGCATCACATTTCGTACTTGTACGCAGAGAGAGTGTATAGTTGCGAGAAGCTAGTGGAGTCTGCTAAGTGATTGAAGTCCATTTGTATTTTTTCCAGGTACCGGAACCAAATTGTGGCCATTAAAGTTCTTCATCGAGGGAGTACTGTAGAAGAAAGGGCCGCACTTGAAAATCGTTTTGCCCGTGAAGTAAATATGATGTCCCGAGTAAAACATGAAAATCTTGTCAAGGTGAGGAAATCAAGTTGAAGTCTGCCTGCATTTTTAAAACCTATGTTTTTAAAGTATAAATATAATATTTTCTATATTCACATTCCATGATTTATATTTTACCAAATATAGCAAGATATTTGCTTTGCAGTTTATTGGAGCTTGTAAAGAACCTCTAATGGTGATAGTTACAGAGCTATTACCAGGAATGTCACTCAGGAAGTATCTGATGAATAATCGTAAGCAACAGCTGGACCCTCGGCTGGCCATTAACTTTGCTTTGGATATTGCTCGTGCTATGGATTGTCTACATGCAAATGGGATTATACATAGAGATCTCAAACCTGGTAATCCTCACTCATCTCTACTTGCTATTGTAAGCCAGACAACATGTGTTGTAGAACTTGCAAATGCATGAAGGTTCTCTGGATGATATTTGAAGATTTCTCAACCATCTTGCTCCATCACCTTCTTCAATTCGTTGATTTTCTATGTGATGATAATTGTTTTGGTGAATCTGAAGAGAGTTTTGAGTAATGTGTACTTTTTCGTGGCATGAATTTTAGAATTAGGATTATATCTAATGTTTCGTTACTTCAATATATCGGGTTACTACTGCTTCCTGGTATGTACTTTTTAAGGTATCTGGATGTAATGTATCAATGTTTCCAAACTCAAATGGGGATTCAATTTATCAATTACATGTATCCAGTAATATTATGCATGACTCTTACAAATTAGAATGAATTGGTATATATACTGCTTCCGTGTATGTGTCCCATTACTTACATTAGTAAACCACTTGCAATGCAGATAATTTGTTGCTTACTGCAAACCAAAGGTCTGTGAAGCTTGCAGACTTTGGACTTGCTAGAGAAGAATCTGTGACCGAGATGATGACTGCAGAAACAGGGACTTACCGCTGGATGGCTCCTGAGGTGTTCTACTTTAACCTCTTTTTTAATGTCGTGTGAGGATTGCTTTATTATTGATTGGGTTTTGTTGCACCGTTGCATTGGTGTGTGTGTTTGCAGCTATATAGCACTGTGACATTGCGGCAGGGAGAGAAGAAGCATTACAACAACAAGGTGGACGTTTACAGCTTTGGAATTGTGTTATGGGAACTGTTGACCAACCGAATGCCATTTGAAGGGATGTCCAATTTGCAAGCTGCATATGCTGCTGCTTTCAAGGTGCCTGCCAACATTTTGTTTATTTCGATGCATTTCTTTCCATTTTGTTCCTTTTCTTCCAAAATATGTGACCATTGGATACTGTGGTCTGAGAATGCAGCAAGAGAGACCGAGTATTCCAGGCGACATACCTCCAGATCTAGCATTTATCGTACAGTCGTGTTGGGTGGAAGATTCTAAGATGAGGCCCAGCTTCAGCCAGATCATCCGCATGCTTAATGCATATCTATTTACACTCCCACCTCCTTCGTCGCCGTCTTCACCGTCTTCACCAAAATCTGACACAACGGAGACACCAACGTCTAGCAATGGTACTATCACCGAGTTCTCGGCTCGCGCAAGAGGAAAGTTTGGATTCCTTCGCCAACTGTTTGCAGCTAAGAGGGCTAAGAACTCGCAATAAGGGCAATTATTTTTTGAATGCCTTGTTTTCTTTCCACATGGAGAAAAAGAAGAAATAGGATGATGGGTGTGGAAAAGGAAGAAAGGAAGGGTGTGAATGGGGGAACCCGTTGACCAAATAATAAAACGAGAAAGAGAGAACTTCCAAAATTGTTTAGTTTAGTTGATTTGGGTTTCATAGGAGGGTACATAGACCTGTGGCTTTTCACTCTCATAATCAAAATTTACTCACCAAAAAAGGAAACGACGTTTCTTTTGAAATCTATACACCCAGTATTAATTTTTAGACTGATGATATCACAATACATAACCACAGTTAAGAACAGAGATGTTATCCATTTTATAGATGGATGCTGATCAGAGATGTTACATCTCCGCCTCTGGTGATGTTATATTTTTATTTCTTTTTGTGGAAATTAGGTTTCTCGCAGAGAATCTTTTTTATTTAAAAAAAAATATATTCATTTCAAAGGAAATTCCAATTTTAATATAATTTTTATTAAAAAAACTTTGAACATTGTAATAGTTTAAAAATATTGAGAAAGTGAGAAAAAGGAAAGAAAAAAGGGCCCATTTTCGGTGAATGAATGGATGGAATGCAATGCGGCGGCTCTTCAAATTTGCTTCAGCTCTTCAAATTTGCTTCAGCTCTTCAGGGTCCATTACAAAAGCAACCGCCCGCCCGATGCTTCCACTTGTTAATCGCTGAAGCCTGAAGCATTTGCCTTTCGACGCTTCCACTTGTTAGTCGCTGAAGCATTTGCCTTTCGACGCTTCCACTTGTTAGTCGCTGAAGCATTTGCCTTTCGATGCATCCACTTGTTAGTCGCTGAAGCATTTGCCTTTGTTCAGGAAGATGGAACATGGTGCTGAAAGGTGCCCTTTCTTACATACTTCCCAAGCTTCTCCGTCTCTCCTCCATGAAAGAACTGGAACTGGCCCACGCATTCATCGTCAAAGCTGGTCTCTGCAATCACATTCCTGTAATGACGAAGCTAATTGCGTTCTCATCCCTTTCTCCATCTGGAAGTCTCCCTCATGCTCATGCTTTGTTCCAAGACATTTCCATGGACGATTCTTTCATTTGTAACACCATGATTCGTGCCTACTCCAACAGCGTTTTCCCCCTTAAAGCTTTGCTTATTTACAACCATATGCAACGTATGGATGTTCATTCTGATCATTTCACCTACAATTTTGTGCTCAAGGCTTGTGCAAGAGCTATCAAATGCACTGAAAAGGACGACCAATGTTTTGGCCACGATATCATTTCACGCAAGGGCGCTGAAATTCATAACCGCGTCCTGAAATTGGGGCTCGATCAAGATCATCACGTCCAGAATTCATTGCTTCTAATGTACTCCGGGTGTGGCTTGGTAGTTTTTGCTCGTATGCTTTTCGAAGAAATGACTGTGAGAAGTGCTGTTTCATGGAACATTATGATGTCGGCTTACAATCGAGTTCGTGACTATAAGTCAGCGGATTCTCTTCTTCAATTGATGCCTCAGATAAATGTAACTTCTTGGAATACCGTATTGGCACGCTATATTGGGTTGAATAATCTTGTAGCAGCACGAAAGGTGTTCGAAGAAATGCCTGAGAGGGACGTTGTATCCTGGAATTCTATTATTGCCGGTTATGTGAAGGTTAAAGATTACAAGAGAGCTGTGGAGGTGTTCCATAGCATGAAACAGTCGGGCATTAGAGCAACTGAAGTAACGTTTATATCTATTTTGGGCGCCTGTGCTGAAACGGGTTCATTGGAGATGGGGAAGAAAATCCACGAGTCCTTGAAAGCGGAGCATTACAGAATTGAAGGATATCTAGGTAATGCCATAGTTGATATGTACGCTAAATGTGGGGAGCTGAGCTTAGCTTTGGAGGTATTCAACGAAATGGAGATGAGGCCTGTAAGTTGCTGGAACGCGATGATTATGGGTTTGGCAGTTCATGGCTACTGTGAGAGAGCTTTGGAGATGTTTGATTCCATGGAGGCAGGGAATGATGATCACAAACCCAATCGGGTGACTTTCGTGGCTATTCTGATTGCCTGTAGTCACAAGGGTCTGGTTGCAGAAGGACGTCATTTTTTAAGTCTGATGATTAACAAATACAAGATAATGCCGGACTTAAAGCACTACGGTTGCATGGTTGACCTTCTCAGCAGATGGGGTTTTTTGCAGGAAGCATACGAGATGATCAAAGGTTGCCCTTTCAGTTCATGCGCTGTTGTGTGGAGAACGTTGTTGGGTGGTTGTAGAGTACACAGACATGTAGAATTGGGCGAGGAAGCGTTCTGCAAACTGGGAGAGTTGGAGGCAAGGAAGGATGGAGATTATGTTCTATTGTCAAACATCTACGCCGAAGAAGAGCGGTGGGATGATGTGGGGCGACTGAGAAACGAGATGATTGAGTATGGAGTTTGCAAGAAAGCTGGATCCAGCCACGTTAAAATTCAATAGTCCAAGGCTTTTACGAGAGAAACAACGGTGTTGATTATTTAAGCAACCAGCCCTTTTGGAAACATTTTTCAGCCCACTGCTTTTGTGTGATCGACGGTTTCTCTATGGATTCTTCTCGCTTACCAACAGCCCAAAACAAACGGTTCGGATGGAAAAGCTTTCAGTGACATCATTTCTACATTTATTTGAATCTTTGTTCTCACAATATATTTATTTATTTTAGTCGAGATAAGAGTGGTGTTTAATTTGTAGAAGGGGAATGAGAATGTGATATTTAGAAGTATTTGAGCGAAGGGTATGGCGTATTGAGGTGGATGCGTGGGATTAAGGCTTTGTGTGTACGTTGGTTGGGATGGATGATACTCATACCTACTCGTTTAAATGCCCAATTGATTGTCGCTATTTTTGGCCCAACTGCGTGGCCTAACTGGATGGAGCAACCTCGAAGCCTAGCCTTTGGTTAAATAACAAATTTGACTTTTCTTTCCCCTCCTTTTTGGTAAACAACTTTTCACCATATCCAATTGTGTTACCAATTTTATTCACTCTTTTCGTCTTCCTGAAAAGTATCTGAATTTAAAGTTCCAATGAACCTTGGGAAAAGAATCAAGACCCTCCCATACATACAGGTACCAAATTTTGTTCAGTTCCACATTTTCCCTCTTCTCCCTCTTTCTCTCTCAAGCAGAAAGACAAGACACCCATTAATTGGCCTTTCGCAAAACGGTGACACGTGGTCGGCCATGTCTTGACTAGCATGGGCTTCGTTCTAGGCCGTCGGTCATGCCATTCTAGTCCAATTCATATGCATTTATTGGACGTCTGAGGCCCACCTCCTCATCAATGATTTCCCACTGCTGCTACTTAATTCACTAAATCCAGGACGTTCTCGAATATTCTTTCCAATTGTAAATTATGACTAATTGCAAGGGAGGGGTTAAAGATAAAACGAAACATATGGGTGTGGTATTTGATTAAAATTGAATGAGAGTTGAGTGTAGCCCAGTAGGCAGCAGGGCGAAGTAAAAAGGTATGCATTATTAGGCACCGGCAGGGTGGAACACGTTAAGGGTGAAAGGTAAAAGTATGGAAGATGGAAGAGAGTGATAAAAGGTAATAATGGAAGGGGTTGGGTCCACATCGAGTGAAGACCCAACCACCACCAACCACCTTCCTGGTTGCCTCATAAATTGTGGGTTTGAAATGGGTTGCATGTAGGAGTGGAGTTGGCTATATAAACAGCGGCACCCAAGAGGGGATGATCCACACAGCAAAATAAGCCAAAACATAAGTGAGTTTCATCAAGAAGAGAAGAGGAGAAGAGAAGAGGAGAGGAGAAAATGGAGCGAAGCATGAAGATGGCGATTATTGTGGGTGTTGTTTTGATGTGCATGGTAGTGGGTGAAGCGGCTATTACATGCGGGGCAGTGGCTAGCTCAGTGGCTCCGTGCATCCCATATTTGAAAAATCCATCATCTGGTGTTCCAGCAGCATGTTGCAATGGCATAAGGTCCTTGAACAGCCAAGCTTCCACCTCTGTCGATCGACGCACCGCTTGCACCTGCTTGAAGTCTGCTGCGAGTAGCATCCCTGGGATCAACTTTAACGCCGCGTCTAGCCTTCCAAGCCAGTGTGGCGTCAGAATTCCTTATAAGATCAGCCCCAGCACCGACTGCAACAAGTAAGTACATCCTATGCTTCTACGTTTGTCCTGGTTTTTATGCAAGGAATTAATGTCTCATATTGGTTTCATTTGACATTGGTTGCAGGGTGAACTGAGGGCGGAGGTGATGTTAGCGTAGCCTAAGCTAGCTTGCTTTAATTCCCATAGCAGTACCAGAATGAATAAGAGCATGGGTGGTTTCCTGCTTTTACTATCTCTTTTTCTTGTTTCCATTAGTGAGCGTGTTGTATGGGATTCCAATGGCACACGTGTCATTGGGAGTTCTAATATATTATAAAAATATTAATCTATTTCCTGTTTTTCTACATCATTTATCACCGATAATATTATATTTATAGATATTATAAGTGGCGATGAATAACGTCAATTCCATATTTTTAATAGTGACAATGACAAGAAGCAACCCAAAAGATGATTTAGAATAATTTTCCAAACCTATCCAACTAAATTTGTTCATTATATTTTTACGAGGACACCATCAAAGTCAATTTGTGAATTAATCGCAACTAACACCTAATTCTTTTGGTTTTCAAATCACAACACACCTCTTATCCTCACTTAACTAAATCAATCCATCCATAATTATTTGTTTTAATTATTTTACTTATTCTACCTTTTTTTAAGGCTGCTCATTGAAATTGGACCTTCTCATCCTTCAATCTTATTCATGGTTGAAATGTCTGTCCCTTTTGTACCTATTTACCCAATCGCCCTCCAACTTCTCTGTTTTCCACTTCTTCCATTCCTAATTTGACTTCTTTCACTCATGAATTGCACCACTCAATCATTTCCAGGTTTATTTTTCTTCTTCTTCCTCCACAAAATTTCGACTGCAACTTGCTTGTATGCTATGATTCTAATTCCCGATACTTCCTTGTATCTTAATTATCTCTGTTTTAGTTTCTACTAGATTGTGGTTAAGACAATTTAGTTGATTCCATATTCCTACATTATTTCAAGTGTTTGGAAGAGTAAAAAAAAAAGGCCCCATCAGCCTGCGGTAATGCTAACGAGGAGCAGCAGCTTTTGTAAGAACCAAAATTCGCAATTACGTGACCGGAAATACGGTTGAGAAGAGTTTTCGAGCAGGAAGTTATCATTATCTGCTTCTGCATGCTACACTTTATAGCTCATACTCATTTCACACCTCTAATCTCTAAGAATTATATTGCCAGTCTTCTAACTGACGACGAAATTTCATTGGCAGGTGGTTCTTCAAACTGGTGCTGTTGTTAATGTCCCTCTGTTTATAAACATAGGCGATAGTACAGTCAATACACCTTGCCGGGCTTGAAGGTTTCCAGTACTCCTCTGAACACCAATTGTTTTGTTGATTCTTTGATCTCGTTGTGGGGATTGAGCACGTCAAATATCAATTCACCAATGGGGCTGCAAACATTGTCTCCCTCTACTCTTTTTTGACTACTAAGATTTGGATACCAATTTAGCAAAGGATGAAACTATGTGAAGCAGTTAGCTTGTATCTGAAAGTATGCCAAAACTAAATCACTCATTGGCAGGAATTGTTAAAATTAAATTCTGGAATAACATGCTTACTGTGGCTCATCAGTTTTCTTTGATAAAATTAATATGTATATTTGGGCTTAACTGCACGCCCGCTCGTGGCAGGAGCATTTCTCATGAGTACGTTTCGTCACCGAGGCCTCTTCGTGGGTTTAATACCTCGTTTCAAAGCCAGGCCATATACGTTACAAGCACTAAACCACATTCCTTCTTCATTTAGCTCCTCGATAATCAGGTCAAAGGAAATTCTGCTGAAACGGATTCCATGCCCCAAAACACACAATGCTTCACTGGCGCCTCCGCTGTGACAAAGCGCTTGAACCATAACGTCGATGGTAATCGCCCTTGGAGAGTACCCTTTTCCAATCATATGATGCAAATTTGCCAAAGCCTCACAAGTCCTGTTTCCTGAACAGAGTGCTTGGATCAGCAGGCCATATGTACTCCGATCAACAACTTGCAATTCGTTCTTCATTTTCTCAAACACTTGATGGGCATCTTCCAATAGGTCCTTTTCTTTCCAGCTTCTCCTGCACAACGCTCTCATGAAGGTATTCATCATTTTTTCTTCGATGCTGTGGCCTGAGCTAACCATTTCCTTGTATGTCCTCAAGGCTGTTCGGATTTTACCCCATTTTATCAGCCCCTGCAGCAGAGTGCTATAACTAATGCGATCCGGCGTACAGTTCATTTGCTTCATTTTCTTCAACACACGGATCCCATCCAGTGGTCTGCCCTCCTTGCAGTAGCCATTGAAGAGGGTGTTGAAAGTAACTACACTTGGTTTAACACCATTTTGCTCAGCTTCACTGAGCAATTCCATTGCCTCGTCTGATCGGCCTACCTTACACAAGCCATCCATAACAGCCGTGTACGTGTAAATATCAGGTATCAAGCTATCCTTCTTCATTTCCGTCACCATTTCGCATGCCTCTTCCACTCTCCCAACGTAACATAGCCCTTTCAACAAACAATTGTATGCCTGAACGGTTGGCTTGCGTCCATTCCTTCCCACGAGCTCGACCATTTCAAAGGCTTTCTGCATTTTACCCCTTTTGCAGAAAGCATTCACGAGAACTGTGATGGTTGCATCGTTTGGATTACAACCGCTTCCCAGCATTTGGCCTAAAACCCTAGCCGCATTATCTAAATCTCCTTTCTTGCAATAGCACCTTATCATGATGGAAAATGTTCTACAATTTGGGACCAAACCGTAAGATGATAAATTGGACAACAGTTTTAGGCCAAGATCGAGCTCATCTTCTGAGACGAATTCCATGAACAGGTCATTGAATTCACATATGTTTTGAATCTCACAACTTTTCTGAGACATGATGAAAATTTCAGTCCCTTCTTCCGACGGTATTGGCAGTGATTTAATTGTGTCGGCAACATTTTGAATGGTCATTCTAGTGGGAATCTGAATCCCCAGTTTGAAAGGTGAGGCGTGAACATGGTGATTGAAACTAAGCCCGCCATTACAGACGGAATGGGGTCGTTTATTCGCGCTAAGCCTACCATTTTCTTCGATAAAGTTGGCACCGAAAGGCGTATCTGTAGAAGAGAGCGGAAGAGTGGTGAGGAAAGACGGGCGAAGGGCGAGACGCATTCGTTTATGTTGGGATTTCTATGGAAGGAAAGATTGGTTTTTGCAGAGACGATTGGATGGGAAGCTGAAGTTGGTGGAGGGCACGGCAGGGTGAAATTGGGTTTGGTCTGTATCTCCAGAAATTGGGAGATTGGAGAACGAAGTTGTTTGGGCCTCGAGTGACTTGACTTGAGCCCAGTCCGCTCCATGGCATTGATAGCAAGAACAGCCCAAAATCTTGAAGGAGAAAGTTGGTTAAAATAATTTAATAAAGAAAAGACAACAGAATAATATCCGAATGTTCATTACTTCAACTACAAATGAAAACCACTCAATCCGTTGATTGATTGACATTGGAGTATCCTGTTCCGATGTAAGAAAATAGACAAGGAAAGCAAGGGGACGCAGATTGACAGCATTGAAAAAAGATCAAAGGCGCATGGATTTACTGAGGGCTTTCCAAGACACGGGGTTTCTGAAATCTGGAAGTTCCTTCTTTGCCCTACTCTTACTCTTTCTCCCCAAAATGGGTTTGAGTAACCTATTGATAATCTTGTTGAAGTTGAATGTGGATCCACGGCCTCCTTTTCTGGGCTGATTGCTACTTGTTGTTACCAAGCATGGTAGCCGAACTGAGCCTGAGGCACTAAGTTGCGGCTGCGGCTGCTGTTGAGACCTCAACGTCCTCGGCTCCGAAAGACTCCGCCCCAGAATCGCTTGGTTTAGTCGCGCCTCAAAGCTCCGTCTCTCGTATTGGTCCAACAAGTTGCTGTGTTCGTCCCCAAATTTCTTAACCACTGCCATCTCTTCTAGATATTGCCAATGGATGCTTGTGTATATATTATCTTTTCTTTCTTATGCGGGAAGCTCAAAAGCTAAAGTTTGTTTCTTTTGTCTCTTTCAAGGCCTCGGCTGGGACTGTGTGGAATAAGGAACCCAAAGCAACGAAAACCAAGGAGCCAATGCAAACTGATTAAACCACCGAGAAGCTAACCCCATTAGTTAAGTGTGCCTTTATTTGGACCAATAGCCTACACTCTCTTTTTATTGCTTGCTAGGGAGCAACAAGCAAGGAATCTTGCTTATTCTCCTTCGATGGCTTATTGGATACTAAAGGACTTAACTAGGCCAGTCTCCTGGTTGAGTCAAAAAGTTTTTTCGGCCCAATTTTGGGATCAACCGTGAGTAAAAGTGGTAATGATGTCAACATGGGTGTAAGTATTTGTTTGTCAGTATTTCTCGAACAAGGGTTAGGTCGGGCTACCAGCCTTAACCTCGAAAGTCGTGGTTCTAGTATGAGTTTGGGCATGCGCCTCTAGAATTAAGTGTTTATATGACATATGAATGCTCACCAACTTTGGTACTGATAGAACACTCGACGGACGCTGCACAGGACCGTATGTTGAGCATTGTTTAAGTCTCACATTGGCTAATTAAGGGGAAGATTATGGGTTTATAGGTAAGGGACACTATCTCTATTGCTATGTAGCTTTTTGGGGAAATGAAAAGTAAAGTCACGAGAGTTTATGATCAAAATGAACAATATCATATCAACGTGGATGTTCGTTGTTCCTAACATAATTTTAGAGTCATATCCTTATCTTAACTTGGTAAAGTCACAATGACTAGATGTCAAACAAAGAAGTTGCAAGCCTGAGGAGGTTCGATGGTGTACTTTGTTCGAGAGAGGATTGTTGGTGTAATACTAATTTTTTTTCTAAAGAGAACAAACAAATGTGTGTATTGAAGTCAGCGACAACGATAACATTTTGGTATTAATGTAGTATGAGGCATTTTGGGGAAAACAAAAGCAAAGTTACGAGAGTTTATGTTCAAAGTGAACAATATCATATTAATGTAGAGGTTTGTTGTACCTAACAATGACTGTCCACAAAAATCATGTCTATTTCTATCGGACGTCATAATGTATAATAGGGGAGACATGTGTCACAGCGTGGACGACATTGCGCTCCAGCCTATGTGTTAGAGGTAAATATATGTACTCACTATTATAATGGATCGTTGTTGCAATGATATAATTAACTCATGAATCAATTCTCGTTATGATAGATGATGACTTGACCTAATTTAGAGGCATGTCGACTAGAGTTATATTTGAATCAATTTACTCTTCTTTCGAGGTGGCTTCTATTTTCATTTTTTTTAATTGTATTTCTGAAAATAAATATCTATAATTTTTTTTCATACTGACATGAAAATGACTATTTGAATAAAATGGTTGAAAATGTTTGGAGACATGAATATGAAAACAGGTTGTCTGTAATGAAAATGGTTTAGCTGCTCATGGATCTGTTAATGATTTTCTTGGTCCTTATTTTGAAGTCGAAAGCCTTATCATAGACCCATTTGTTAATGTTTTTCTTGGGCCTTATTGTGAAGTGAGAGCCTACTTGTTTTCTTGGGCCTTAATTTGAAGTCTAAAGCCTACTCGTAGGCCCATATGATTAGGCCCATCTGTTAATGCTGTTCATGGACCTTGTTTTGAAGTCGAGAGCCTATCTTAGGCCCATCTGTTAAAGCTTTTCTTTATTTTAAAGTCGAGAGCCTTCTCGTAGGCCCTTCTGTCAATGTTTTTCTCGAGCCTTATTTTAAAATCCAAAGCCTTCTCGAGGCCCATGAGGTTCAGAAGAGACGGCCCGACACAAATTTCATCCGAGTTCCATTTCCACCATCTTCGACCTCCAACCATCCATGAAATTCTCTCTGCACAATTTGCGTCACCAGCCATCAGCTTGAAAATCCTGAATGCGAAGAAATCTCGGAATTTGGAGCTCCTGAAATTTCCCCTCAAAACCATTTTACACTCTCTTGCAATTCTTTTTTACAATGGCCTTTCCTGGCTGTGTTTCTAAGCTGGAGGGAATTTGTGGATTATTTTGATTTTGCTTTGTGCGACCCAAAGTTCAATTCTCGGAGAATGAAATTCAAAAGAGTAGTTTCTTGCATTTCCAATCCCGTAGCCTAGAGAATTATCCTGAATTTTGGTTCGGAAAGAAGTGGAATTCAATGGCGATGCGCAGAGATTGCTTTCTGGCTTTGTTTCTATGTCATGCAGTTGTTTCGGAGGTAACCAATGCCTCTCTTTGGGACTCAAGAAAGTTGTTGGAGCCGGCTTCAAACAATAACTCCACGCGAACGTCGCAAGTAATCCTCTACTTTCTTGAAGAAAGAAAAAGAATGAATGAAAGAATGCTATCTTTCTGTCTAATTTATGAACTTTTCGTTTTCGCCTTTTTAGGGTTCCCCAGTCATCAGTCCGATTTCTTCTGTGAACATCTCGGATTCTGCACCCGTTATCGGAAAGAAGAAGCAAGTTGAACCACCCCCGCCTGCGCCCAACAACTCATCGTCCAGTCTGGAATCGAATGTACTCAATAATTCAAGTTCCGGTAGTTCATCTACAGTAAGCGAGACAGGGAGTGGTAAACCTTTTGACACAAAAAAGGAGAATGGCACTGAAGCCAGTGCTCTATCAAGTAAGCATGAAACTTGTGATGGGGTACCTGACAACAAGAAGTGCCGGGACCAGAAGAAGTTGATTGCTTGTATCCAAAGTAATCTTATTGGTAAATACGAGTTTCTTTTGGGTCTTATAAGCTTTCCGAGCCTGATTTTTACCATGCTCTTCCGTTTTCTTCCGGCGTGGATTTTGTTTTCGTTCTCTTCTACTCCAGGATTTTATATTTCTTGAATCGTGCTAGCTCCAGAACTGTCGTGTATTAAATTTGTACTGGTAGGTTGTTGGTATCAATTTTATTATCGTAAACTATTATTGGAACTAGTCAGTTATTTGGTGGTAAAGATCCAACTTCTGTGGCCTAGAAGCCTGTTGCGTATTTCTGGAAGTTGCATAGTCTCTCCAAGATATGACATGAAAACCAAACCTTTATTGTGGAATCGAAGTCCGACATATGATCTCCTATATGAAGCTTCAAATAGTTAACCTGCCTAGGAGAATGTCAGTAATGTTTTCCCCCCTGTATGTGGTAAAATTCTTTGAATGATATTGCTTTATAATCTTAAGAAATTTTTAAGTTTTGGTCTATAGAATCATTTGATTGAATTTCACTATGCATATAGGTTTATAAAACTATATACGGTGGGTTAATTATTTGTGTTCCTTTACTCTCTGTTGAGGATTTCTAAACCTGTTCCTGCTGATGACTATTTAATCATGGGAAAGGTCTTAGATCTCTCTGTTCCTTTCACGATAAAGGAGCAACCAATTTCAATATGAGAATCATTCCATATAAAAACATCTTCATTTTTTGTATTCCTTTAGTGTATTTTGGACTATCAAATGTTATTAGTCTGTTCATCATTAGCTGTATACAATGGTATTTGATTTAGACTAAAACAACATATTTTCTTCATCAGATTTAACCAAGTTGTCATATGGGTCTTCCTACTTCTGGTGAAGGCCCAGAGCTGTTTGGTTACCCTATGTTATTGGATTAACTTTTAGTTCGTAGTTCCTAGTTTTGAATGAAATAAATATTGCTTTCCTGGCTCTTATAGTTTATGACATCATATTTTTCTATTTTATCAGTTAACCACTTTACAAATTAGTATTAAATTGCTGGAAAAGATTTCAGGTATTAGACTACCTTATTACTTGGTTAGAAAGGTGTGATTGTACCGTCATGTATTATCACATCCTTTACCATGATCAGAAATTAGATTAGCTCCGGTGGCATTCATAAAGGTCTCTCAGAATAGGTATATTTTGGTTTCTTCTTACTTTTGTTTCTGCCACCATTGTATTCTGATTGATTTTTTTTTCATACAAAATGTTAAAGAGTTTTCTATTTTTTTTATTTTAAAAATGGCAGTGTGAAGGATGAAAAGTTGAATTAACATGACTGCAGTGACACTGTTAAATGTATATGGTGTGATGCATAACATGGAAAAAGACTATTTTTCATCGATAGCATGTCATGCTCTTTTATGTTCTAGAAGTTTTTCAAATCCCATGGGTTGACACCAGCCATCTCTAAGTAGGGGAGTTATTAGAGTTTAATGGAAGAAAGTAGTGGTTGAGAGTGTTGATATTTTTCAATTAGCTCTTTTGTCAAGGAAAAGAAAGGTCCCGAGCATTCTCACCCCTCTGGATTTTCTCTCCCTGATCAGCCCCCATTTTCCTTACCCAACCCCCCCACAATGGCCCACCCTTTACCGAGTTTCTTTCTTCCTTCATTCCAGCTGAGCTAGGCAATTATTTTATAAAAATCTTTATCACCGAATAAAAACTCTTGAAACCTTCTTGTTTTAACTAAATATTCTATCATCCTACAGATTGTAAGATGTGTTGTGCATAACAAGGTTAAGTCAGAGTTAAATTAAGATAATTCATGTGAAGGTATCAGTAATTCAACATGATATTCCCTTGGCATTGAGATGAATTGAGCCTCCCTAAACTATGTAAACCCATGATATTTATTTACTCAATCACTTTTACATTGTAAAGCTTGTACCCGAATGTAAGAACTACAGCATGGAATTGATATGCATGTCAGGTAAGAATGGCTTGATAATTTTTTTTTTTTAAATTGTTTTAATTTTAATTGAAAACAAGCTTAGATCATATTGCACTATTGAGATTGATGGTCTCAGTGCTTTACTTCGTACCTAGTACTCTAGTAATATAGTGTTTTTGTTTTAAAGTGAGTTTGCAATAATCTTGTTTTGTGATAACTTTTTTACTAAGTCAAGTTTATTGGCTCACAAGCGAAAAGAGCTGGAATTTTTTGACAAATGCATATTTATTGATTTACTTGGGAATTTTTTGTTGTTGGGGATTGTTTTCAAAATACATATGGTAAATCCTGTTATTTCTCCTCTTTGACATGCAAGGCTTATTTAGCGCCATGTTCCAGCTAAAACCAAACCTTCCATCCCTGCCTTCTCGATTTAAGCAAAGTTGCCGCCAAAACCTGGTTATACTTTTAGTCACAGAAACTGCTCAGCTAACTCAACCAAATTGGTTATATCATTAGGATGTGCGACTTGTGAACAATGTTGTAATTGAATTTTTAACTTCAATCAGTTCTATGGAAACACTTCATTCCTTAAAATTTGGACCTCTTTGATTCCCTTCTTTGCCAACTTCTTTATTGATGAGTCATTTGTAGGGTACTGGGTAGTGGTCATTTAGACCGTTTTTAAAAGTACTGAATGGATCATTATTCAAAATCTCTATTGCTGATCTAATTGGTTTTCTTGCTAGGATTTGAGTGCCGACAATGACAAGTTAGACATAGTACAGCACGAAAGGATATTATATTTAATATCTAGAATTTAATATCCTTTGAGGTTCCTTGATAACAAAATGTACTAGGATTAGGCAGCTGTCCTATGAAAGTGGTTGATGGTTAACCAAATGTTATGTTGCATAGCAGGATTTGACAGTTGTCCTACAAAAATGGGGAAGTAAATACTTGCAATTGTGTAGAATTTTATAGAAAAGAGCATGTTTTCTTTTTGTTAATCATGAAATGGTAACATAGATAAGAAGCTACAACATTGATCACCTGAGAACCTAAAAAAGTTTTATCTACTTTTTTTTTTTTTGGGGCCTCTGGCACTGTTATTAATTCAGTAAGCTCACTCTCTTTTTTGAACATCATCTAAAAAGAAATGCACTCCAGCCACATTCTGATTTTGAACATCTAAGAAAAGTTTCCGTCCACTGTCTTATCTGACTAGTGAGTGACTGAAGCAGAAAAATTCCTTCAGGTCCTATTATTCCTTTGTTTTGGTTTATGAATTTTATTTCTTAGAAGATTTTGTTGATGGAAATGCTATTTCTATCGGCCATACTTGGACAGGATCGTTGTACAACTGTTTCCTTGAGTTCCAAGGAAATGTTATTTTTGCATGCTGATCCTGTGCTGTAAAGTAATCCTATTTTCTTTATGAAACCTGGAACTGCCTCTTCTACTATGTGATTGAACGTTGATACCTCATGTATATGTTATGACGGTTTCTTTAATGCATGTCCACTTGGTGAAACCAATGGCCTTTACCACTGTGTAACTTTTGGGGTTTTAGTCGATGAGTTTCTTAAACCGATAGAGATTGCTTAATATCTGATTATATCTAATATTAATAAATGATGAGAATAACCTTATATTTACATCTTTTTTCTTGTTGAAGAGTCCAGAGGCTTGGCTGTTCTAGTCCTGAACGAAGGTGAAGATACATTAGAAGTGAATGTTACCGGAGGCAACTTTTTCAAGGGGCTTAAGATTTTAAAACATCACAAGGAAAGGGTAAGGGCTTGTAATTTCAACCTACTTTCCCAAGTGGCACTTGACAGCTATATGTATTTTTGCCTCTTGTGTCATACTACACCACAAGGTGGTTTAGTTTATGTATCAAATTTTTGTGGCAACTCTTTTTTGTGGCCCGGTGGTTGAATGCATTGATTTTATTGTTTGTCCTGTGAAAATATTAGGAGAAGTTCCATTCTATTTTAATTCCAGCTATTTTTCCATTTACTACAGTCCTTTAAAGAACATACTCTCGTTTGTTTGATGGGCTTTGAGTAACTATCTGCTGTGTGAACACTCGGAAATAAAACTGGAGTTTTCTGTTCCTTATTTTTCAGATCACCATTCCGCTGACGACCGAAACAAGTATGAAACTAATATTAGATGCTGGAAATGGAGAATGCGTGCTTTACAGAAGCCCTCTTGTTTCTGGAGAAAACCTTTTTCTGCATCTCCCCTCATTTGACCAACTAGCAACACCAGTAAACGGTGCTTACTTCTTATTTCTTGCAGTCCTAATCTTTGGTGGGTCTTGGGCTTGCTGCAAGTTTAGGAGGAGACAAGCTGGTGGTATCCCATATCAAGAGCTTGAAATGGCACTGCCAGAATCTTCCTCAGCTGTCAACATTGAAACCGCTGATGGTTGGGATCAGGGTTGGGATGATGACTGGGATGAAGAAAATGCTGTGAAATCGCCCGGGGGGCGTCATATTGGAAGCATTTCAGCTAATGGCCTTACTGCTAGGTCCAACAAAGATGGGTGGGAGAATGATTGGGATGTTTAGTTAAAATGAAGCAGCCAGAGAAGGAAACAAAACGTCTGACCTCTCGACAATTTGATCAGTAGTAGGCGATTTGAAGGCAGAAAGGACAGTGTGAGACACATCACGTTACCACCGAGGTTATTCCATAATAGTTGAATGTACACCTTTCCCTCACTTCGGATTACATTTTAGAGTTCGTAGCTGTCGCAATTGGGACAGAAGCCATAAAAGCCAGGCCATACAAATTTTTGGGTTTGTTTCGGTGGGATGTAGAATTCATGTCTTTTCGTCTTTTTTGAGATTCTACTATAGATAACTGTTACAATTTTTCTATATGATAGCTTTACTATATATAAATGTTGATTCGAGCTTTAAAATTATGATTGTGTCTGCCTTTGCAAAACCTTGGAAAGAGAGCCGTAAATATAATACAATACACATGTTCATTTGCGTGCGTATCTTTTTGAGAATGTGGAACAACCTCTCTCTCTCTCTCTCTCTCTCTCTCTCTCTCTCTCTCTCTCTCTCTCTCTCTCTCTAGTCTGTGAAATAATTTTGAATAGACAGTCTTCTGAATTACATGTTTTGTATTGAGTTCCGGTAAGCATTATCTCTCATGTAAATATGTCACGCCTGAATTTTACCTCCGCGTGGTTCTTCTTCCTTTTAGATGCATGTCGGGAGTAATTGTGAAACTGGTCTGTTGTCTCTTACTGAAGCAAAAGAGTTTAATAATTCTGTTTCCTTGTTAATTCTTGTTTGTTTGTTTGTTTTTTTTTTTTAATCTTTTTGAGAATGGGTTGATTCTTGTTTTATTATTGGGGATGTTATATGTATTACTACCGTTTCTCCTCTTCTCATTCACTTATGGATGATTCCTTTTATGCTACTGCTTCTGCCCTTTGTAATTACGCATTTGAAATTCAATTTGGATCGAGTATTACGATACATAATAGCTTCTAACATGATTTAATGAACAGATAGTATCTTCAAGTTAAACCATTCATTGCCCCTGCATTAAGGAAACAAGATAAAGATAAAGGAAGGGGAATAAAGATGGGTCTGCATCATATGGAGAAGGAAAAGAGATGTACTATTTTAAAGGGTTACAAGTGCTAAGGAGGATGCCCGCATGTGAATGGAGGTATTGATCATACTGAAGGCACTAGGAGGGATGTCAGGTCTCCAATTATTTAATTATCTAAAACGTCTAAGTCCTAATAATTAAACATGGTTGCCAAAGCATTCATTGTGAGATGTGGGAAGCTCACCTTTGAAAGAGTGGGAATGAGTTGGTTATATCATTAACCTCGCAATAATAGAAGATTTGGGAAGATAGCAGTGCAGTCCAAGCCCATCTCAATCACAAGTGTAAATAAATAACTGTAGAGTCAAATATGTTAAAAGCAAAAGTATTCAATCCTTTTAATGCGTTTGTCATCTTTTGGCAGATTTGGGAATGGTGCAAAGTGCAGAGTATTAGATGGATTGCCTGTCTATATCAATTACGCCTGGACAAAGAACAAGGCATAGGAAACAAAAGATGAGCATGTTTGAAGGGGTAATCTATGGAAACACTAAGTAATGCTTCATGGTGAAATGAATCTTTGAGAAAATGAATAAAAGATGTAAATCAAACCGACTGAAGCGGAAAGGGCATTGAATTCCCCATGTATTTCCTGTTCTTTCTCTCTAGGTGAAAACAAATCGAGCAGATTAAGCTTCACCAAGGAATTGCAAGTATCCATTTTGTTTGTTAGTTTCATTCCAACTCCTCGTCGGCTTCAGAGGGGGATTGGATCAACTCTAGTATATTGACGACCTCATTCATGTCTGGCCTGTTCGACGGTACTTGGGACGCACATATCAAACCCAGTTTCATTACAGGAATAGCCTCTTCAATGCGGAAGTTCGATCGGAGCCTCTCATCGACACATTGCTCCACCATGCCTTCATCCAAAGCTGCTCTCACCATATCACAGAGCACTATAACATCATCTTCCATGTACTCCACAGGTCTTTTTCCAGTCACCACTTCCAAAGCCAAGATGCCAAAGCCATACACATCACACTTATCAGTTATAGTCACTGTTTTGCAGGCGAACTCTGGAGCCATGTATCCCAAAGCACTTTGGATTTTACTGCTTAAGATGCAACGGTCCAACATTGGCAACAACCTTGCCAAGCCATAGTCCCCCACTTTTGGTTTCCCAGAACTGCCTATCAAAACATTGGTCGACTTCAAGTTGTAGTGAATGATACCATTATGGTGCAAATACGCCAACCCTTTGGCCATCCCAAGAACAATCTTGAACCTCTGCCGCCAAGACAAACAATTGTCGCCAGTTCTATCATGTATATGTTTATACAAACTTCCACTGGGGAGGTATTCATAAATTAGGAGCTGCATGGAGGCTGTCCAGCAATACCCTTCGATTGCCACAAGATTGTGATGCCTGATCTGTCCCAGCTTCTTCACTTCACTCTCAAAATCTTCTCGTGACTTGATCAAGCTTGTGACAGTTAGCTTCTTGATTGCAACTAAACACCCATCTCGAAGCACCGTTTTGTAAACAACCCCAAATCCACCTCGACCAAGTTCAGCGTCCTTGTTCAGTAAGGTTTGGGCGCCAACTACAAACTCTGCATCTCCAGAAAACATGACGAAGTTTCCATATTCTGGATTAGTTTTGGGGGAGCAGCTAAAGTCCTCCCCAGCAGATAACACAAGAGCAGCAGACCGTGAGTGTGAGGACCTTGCATGGATATTGAGGATGGTGACAGCCACTACACCAAGTAGGATAAAAGAAGCTGCAGCAATAGCAATAATGGAAGATATGGTAAGTATGATCTGATGGGGATGGTTGTGGGAGGGGGAATTTCCATTGGTATCAGAAGAGTTCGGGTTTAGGACAATCGGTTTTGGATGGAGGGAGGGGCAGGAGGTATTGACAGCAGCACCACAAAGAGATGGGTTATGTGATATAGAGAAGGGAGATATAGTGTTGAAGAAGCCCCCAACTGGAAGTTCTCCCTCAAGATGATTGTGGGAGATATTAAAGGAGAGGAGGTGGGAGAGATTAATGAGCTCCCTGGGCAGGCTTCCGGAAAGTCTGTTGAAACACAAGTCCACATTTTCAAGATTGGAGAGATTTGCGAGGGCAGCAGGAATTGGGCCTGTCAGGTTGTTGTGAGAAAGAATCCTGCAGCATTCACAACACACGGGTAAATATATTGTTAGAAGCATGTGTGTATGTGTGTGCGTGAGGGAGAGAGAGAGAGAGTGCTTACAACGATGTTAACAACGAACATTTGTGAATCTGGACTGGGATTTCCCCAGCCAGGAAGTTCTGCTCCAACCTCAACTCCTTGAGTGAGATCGCTCCTCCAATTTCAGCAGGAATACTTCCATTTAATTGATTCACACTGAAGTCAAGGGCATATGCTGATTTTAGTTCACCAATGCTCCCTGGAATACAACCCACCAGATGGTTTCTGGATATGTTCAGCAACTGCAAGTTGCCAAGTTCTCCCACATTGGATGGAATGTGACCACAGAAAACATTTGAAGATAAATCCAAAACTTGGAGACTACCAAGAGAGGCCGGAGATGAAAGGTTTTCTCCCAGCCTCTGCGAAGAAAGTGGAACACTTGGCATAGCTCCCCTAAACATCCACGAAGGGAGATTTCCAGACAAGTGATTATGGCTAGCATCAATACTGAAGAGACTATTACAATTTGCCATGGATTCTGGCAAGCTTCCAGTTAAATAGTTCATGGATACATTAAAGCTCTTCAATAATTGGAGGTTGCCTATTGAACTTGGTACCCGACCAGAGAAGTTATTGGAAGAAAGATCTAAGGTCTCGAGATTTTTAAGTTCTCCAATCCAAGGAGGGAGTTCACCCGTGAGAGAATTTCCTCGTAAATTCAGATAAGTGCAAGAAGTAAGCATCTGCATTGAGTGTGGAAGGCCCCCGGAAAGGATATTCTCACTAAAATCAATTGATTTTAAGAGTAGGCAGCCACCAATATCCTCAGGAAGCTTTCCGGAAAATCGATTCTTGTGTAAGCTAAGAAATCTCAAATCGTATAAATTTTGGATTCCTGGAGGAATGTGCCCCTGAAGCAAGTTGTGAGAGACATCCAAAGACTGAAGCCCCCTCAAATACCATAACCCAGAAGGCAATTTCCCGGAGAGGTGGTTGGATGAGAAGTTGAGAAGCTCCAGAGAGAAGCAAGTGGTTAAGGATTGAGGGATATTTCCTGTAAGCTTATTTTTGGCGAATGAAACAAGTCTTACAGACCCAGATTGCAGGAAAAGTTGTTGGGGAATGGTTCCAGATAAGCTGTTGCCACTCAAATCAATAACTTGCAAATTTGCAAGGTGAGAAAGAGCAGAGTTGATGGTGCCAGTGAAGTTGTTGTTAGCAAGGGAGAGTATTTGAAGGAATTGCAACCTGAGGAGTCCACGATCGATATGACCACACAAAGAGAATCCATCAAGGACGAGCTCAGAGACCCTATTGGTTTTAGGATCGCATTTGACACCAATCCAGTTGCAGGGAGTTTGGTCGTCTTCATTCCATGTGACCAGTTTCCCCATGGGATCTTGAAGGCCAGCTTTAAATACTATCAATCCCAGAACGTCATCGTTGAAAACAGTGTCCTCCAAAGCATAAATGGAAGCAGGAGCTAAGGCAAGAAGGAGGAATAGTAGTTTGAAAAGCATAATGCTACTTCTCCATAAGAAAAACAAAGATTTAAATAAATAGATTTTGGAATGTAGGGAGGTGGGAAGGAGTAGAAGGATTAAGAGAAAAAGATGTGGTCAAACACAAGAATGCATTGGGACACTTTTGCTCTTTTAGCGGTTGAATCTAATTTATTGTGGAAGAAGCATTAAATAAGAGAGAGAGAGAGAGAAGAAAGAGTGAAGAGGGTGGCGTAGGTTGGTCGGAGAAAATAATAATAACAATAATTAGAGTAATAATGATAGTGTCCGGGGTTCTCTTTTTGGTGTGTCTGCCAAACACATTTAAAAGCTTTCCAATTCCAACGGCGAAAGTGAAACAGTGGTAGTGTCACCTGTCAGGCATTGCTTCTTGTTCTTTCATTCGGGTGTTGGTCAAACCTGAAGGACCTTCTTAAACTTAAACTTTGTCCCAATTTTGACATTTTTTAAATTCCTTCAAATGTCTTATTTAAAATTCCAAGCTTTCAGAGTCTTCGTATCTCGGGCTATGCAAGGATGCTTAGCTTGCACATTACACATGAGTGGCGTAAATGGCGCTTCTTTGACAACGTCGGACTTTGTTGAATTTTTAAAATGAGATCATTTGCATAAATTATGGTGATATAGCATACTAGTGTATTTCACATTGGGTTCCGGATGCTTGTACCAGCCAGTCTAAGATAGTCATTAATACGATGCCATGCCAATGAATTGAACTCAGCCCAACATAATTGATTACTGTGCCACAAACACCATGCAACCGAAAAACTTATATGCTGTTGAATATGGCATCCAGCTCCGCTCAGCTTTTTATTAAGAAATATTGGCATTGGACGCTCAAAACGGACGCATAAATAAAATGTACATTCCAGGCCTCCCGTCTTCTGCTCACAATTGCTGCTTTCACAGGTGGGAGGGAAGAAAAAAGGACCGATAAAATCCCCACATATTTCCCATATGGCAACACAACTATAAACCTCAGCTAGCTTAGCTATATATTATTTACAGCAAACCTACCTGCTGCATCAACCCGAGATACCACAGTATCAGGCTTCAAACCTCACACGTTTCATCCACAATTGTCCAAAAGCTGAATCTTCCAATGAAGTCACTATATCAAATGCCCCCACTGGTGACGTGAGTAGGAGTCTCTCCTTCATTGTCCGAGGGCATATATTGAGCCATGATAGCCCATATCTCCGAATCTGTATACCTCTGCATTTTAAAAAATATATTGGCATTAACCAAGACTTTATTTTGATTCATTCTTGGGATGAATGTACGGACTGAGCACCACTTAACAGTTACGAATAATGTCATAAAACTGGTTGAGTATCGATTAGAAATGTGGAGATACCTTTACCTTTAGTCTCTCACTCGTGAAGGAATAGGGAGGCCTTTGTTCAAGAAGCTGTGGGATATGGAGTATGCCTAGATAGAGATATATTTGGGAGGTATTTTGTAGGGAGTCCTTTGTTCAATAAGCTGTTGGGATATGGAGTTGATCATCTGGTAGAGATATATATAGAGATATATTTGGGAGTCTGATATGGAGTTGATCATCTGGTAGAGATATATATAGAGATATATTTGGGAGTAGGGAGACCTTTGTTCAACAAGCAAGAAGCTGTTGGGATATGTATATTTGAAAGATATTTAGTAAAGATCTTAGATATATATGGTAGATAATTGATAAAGATGTGATAAAGATATATTTATTAGATTATATCTCAAAGATTTAAATTATATTTAATAAATTGAAACTGTATATACCCGGGTAGTGCTCTTAGAAAAACCCTTTCACCAATATTTCTTATTGAATTTTCTCTCTCCTATTCTTTGTGTTCTTGATCGATCTTTTAGCCCCTTATCGACGTGGAGGAAAAATAGGACTATTCGGAGGGGCTGGAGTGGGTAAAACAGTACTCATTATGGAATTGATCAACAACATTGCCAAAGCTCATGGAGGTGTATCCGTATTTGGAGGAGTAGGTGAACGTACTCGTGAAGGAAATGATCTTTACATGGAAATGAAAGAATCCGGAGTAATTAATGAAGAAAATATTGCAGAATCAAAAGTGGCTCTAGTCTACGGTCAGATGAATGAACCGCCGGGAGCTCGTATGAGAGTTGGTTTAACTTCTTAATCGATTGTGTGCGTTGTTGAGCAATTCTAACAATTGGTATCAGAACTAACAACTAGTATCGATCCTATCAGAAGCGAGAGGAATGACTCAATTGGTGAAATAGTATCTCTCCAAGCATGTTGAAAAAGGAAATAGAAAAAGAAATAAACTCTTTTCTTTTTTTTTTTCATGGGTGAATTGAAATTGTATCCTAAGAATAGAAATTGATATGATCTGGAAACAGATACAAAGGCTTAAGCAAGCACTCACAAGTACACATTCATTCTTGCAGTTTACACAGCTTTACTATGGACTTTTCTAGCATCAGTAGATTGTAATACCATTTGGTGTTTATGCACCTCATTCAATTCTCAACAGGAACATATCAACATCCAAGATGCAATCGAATAACAGTACCCGGATTCTGTACTTGTAAACTGCATATCCCGCAATCCCAGTGATGGCAAGCACAAGGATAATAATCTTCACGATTCAAGCTCTCATACTTTGGGCCATGCAAATAGATACGGGGATTGTGTAGTAAGATTTTGCAAGTAAACTTACCAAGGCCGTAGTAATGAAATACATACAACAACGGGGCTTGGGGTTGCATTAAACTTCATAAAGGCGAAGGCCAGACAAAGTAAAAACAAAAATCAAACTTATTCACGTTTGTCCTCCTCATTATCCTCCCCGTGGCCATATAAGTGATCACCCGTAATTATTAGTCCCTTCCTTTCCTTCCTTTCCAATTTGGAAGCCATATCTCCTCCACTGGTCAAACAAATACCTTCTTCTTCCAAGTCTTCGCCTGTCTCCTCTGAATATGCGTACCTGCAATATCAATCGGCAACTTCATCGACTGAATTAATCATAATTACAGCGTTCCTAGATAATGTGAAAATATAAAGGAACAAACAACTATCACAAATTGTTATTTAAGATAATAAGAAACAAACTGTTCCTAGATAATATGAAAATATAAAGAAGACTAAAAAAATACCAAAAAAGACTCTAATTGGTGTTAGTAGTAAATTAATCATAATTACAGCGTATTGAAAGGGTGGACCAAGTGGCCATTAAAATTAGCTCCCATATTTATAGTCTTTCTCCCTTCGACGAAAAAAAAAAAAAAAAAAAAAAAAAAAAAAANTCAAAACCAATCATCCGATACTTTTTACTCTTCTCAAACAAATGGTGCATGCTCTCAAATCTAAAGTAAATATTCGGATTAGACTACCAAGTTTATTCAAACAGGCAGTGTTTTCCTAGAAATATGATTAAATTCCACATCTACAAAGGAAAGGGAAAGGTAAACATTGCCTAGTGGGTAAATTAAGAAAGTTATTCCAACAAAAAACATGAGCATATAGAAAACAAAAAAACAAAAAAAAAGTGTTCAGGGTCATTAGCCAGAAAGACGTGCACCTCGTAGGGTTACTTGATGGAGCCCAGAGTAAGCAGATCACACCAAGGAGACAAAATGACAGGAAAGTCCAAAAAGCTGGAATGATCCAAGCAATTCTCCATAGCTCACTTAACGGATCAGATGCATTGAAATATAGCTAAGTCAAAAAGAAGGGAAAAAAATTAGTCAATTCTTTGCTCACTTTTTTATTCGATACAAACCAGGGGCTTTTCGAAGTGTAGCAAACCTAAAAATTCAACAAGGTTGGGAAAAGGATGGTAAGGGGGACTCTATAATTCAACAACCAGTCATGTCTTATACTCCACAAGGGAGAATTCATCATGATTAATTTACATCCACAAAACATTACCTCGAAGCCAATCCAAGCTATAGAAAGGAGAACAGATACAACAAGAGAATTGGTAAAGTTTCTATATAACTCCAGCTTAGCCATATTTCTCCTTATCTGCATCATCAAAACAGTATGAATAGGTCAATTCCAAAAAGGATCTGACAGATAAAATATCTCAAGCTAGCCATTCTCAGCATTCAAATCCATAATTTGTTGGGAGACAGGTTGCAGTATTCTACCACAGAGATTCAATCAACTAACTCGGAGAATAAGAATACATGGTTTATTTAATTGTTAAAAGAAAGGACTAAATGCAGTGACATCATAAATGAAGTTGTGAATGCGAGGATGTGCGTAACAATTACTAACTAAGCCTGCATACCTGAAGTTTTTCTAATGTTCGTGACAAAGATGAGAAGATCCAGATAATAAAGCATGAATCCAGGAAAGCAACAGGTAGAACCAGAAAAAGCCTTGCTTTTCCATAGAAATCATTGATGTTACTTAGATGTTCCACAAGCTCAAGTGCCTCTGATGCAATAAAATACACAACACCAAGAAAGAGCAGTTTTGAAGTGATAGCACCGAGGGTTGGCCTCACCACTCCATAGCCCATTGAAACAACCAACAGAAGAAGGCGAGACAACGTCTTCTTCACAGATGTAAAGGTCGCCGCCCATATAGTAATTCCCATTGGTCTGCTTCCAGTTGAATTAAAGTTAGCATATTCAAAGTACCATATAGCCATTTCACACATTCCAAGAGCAATAACCGTTGTAATGTGGTAATGCAACTGTATAACATCCTTCCAATACTTAACAAACCATAGAAACCAGATTAGGCCGAGCAAAAGATATGCTAAAGACATGAGTTCATAAAATTTCATTAGAGGAGCCATCTTCCCTGGTAAATAGCCATCCGGATTCCTCCACACTGTTCTTCCCTCGATTATTGTGCCTTTGAGTTGTGGGTCACAAAACATAAAATAGAGGTAGTACATACCAGTACTATTGATTTCAATAGTTTGAGGTGGAATGACAGCAGTTTCATCTTTCCCAACAAAGAACGTCTTGATGCGCTTAGGCCAGCCGGGGTTGTCGTGGTTTTCATTGATAATAACCTCGCCCGACTTGCAATGTCCAGCATCGTGAAGACTGCGTGTGCAGCAGATCATGTCTGACTTTAGGAAAGAGCCTCCAATTCGCTCCCTATCTTTGACCTCGAAAATGATGGCCTCCACCAATCCGGTAAATTGCTGCATTTCATTCGTCTGACTAGCTGATTCTTTCGTCCTCACGAAAGTAACAGTTTCAAACCTACCATTTCAAAATTGAGGCTTAAATCCTGTATATACGATATACAATATAATATCTTGAGCAGACGAGCTAAGAAGCAAGAATCAAAATTACAAGGGAAGTCCCTGAAGCAAATGTAGGGTCAATAGTATAGCATTTAGGGCTTCTTCAAACAACAAGGAGAAGCAAATGTAGGGTTAACCGAAGGTAGAAGAGAAAGAAAAGCGTGATTAGATTTGTGAAGAGACGAATGCTTACCTGATGAAGGACTTGCCTTTGAGGGAATTGTCAGTGGAATTTGGGGAAGAAGAAGCGAATACCTTAGAAGCGAAAAGAGCCTCGCTGCCGCCATGGAAGAAGAAAGCATTTGACTTGGGGATGAAAAAGTCATTTCGATACTCGTGGATTGAAGCGTCAACCTCTATGAATCTGTCACACAAGAATGTCAATCCAACTACAAAACTGAACACCCAGGGTTTCCCAATCCCGATCGCCTTGTGACTCGTCCCCGCCTCTCTGCTTCTCTCCGTCCGCTCCATAAATCATTTGGTAAAGGAGTCCGCTGGTCGTCAGTGACAGTAGATTAAGCCCAGGACAAAATGACACACCATCTTTCGCTAATATTGAACGTCGTCGTTTGGGTTCAAATTAAAGAATATTTTGCATATAACGAGGCGGAAGGAATTACTTCTTTTTTTCTTTCTTGACATTTGGTTTAAAAATCATTACAAAAAAATACATATTCGATTTTTCTATATAGGGGAATATAGGGTATTGAGGGCAGTATATTTTAAATGTATGTAAGGTTCAAATAGATAAATTTGAAATGTTAGTGTGAAATTAAATCTGAGAGAAAAAATGATTTTTGTTTTTCTAAAACTAACTAATTCATTAATTTCTTTTGGTCTGAATTTTTTCACAATTTAAATCTGCCGACCAAACTTGTTTTTATGAATTGTTATAACACCAGACTTGTTTTTATGAATTATTATAACACAGGATGGTAACAAAATTTAAACGAGTTTGAACCATAAACTATTGCTTAGGAAGATGTGGACGTTTCCCTTCAAATTATGATTCAGAATGATAGAGATAGTTTAAAATGAACCTGGACTCCAAGCATGACCACTAATGAGTTGGTGCAATGATCAACTAATTAAGCAACTTTATTGTAGATGAGGATAATTAATGGGTTAATTTCTTTAATTTGGCACTAGTGGAACACACGGGTTGCTATATTGCTAGCTTGCCCACAGCCACAAGTCAAATTATAGTGCTCCAAATAAAGCAACAACCTGATGAACCACAATTGGAAGGAATAAATTATTTAAATCAATGAAAGCCGCACGCATGTTGAGATGACATAGAATGGCAATCGCAGGAATGGGTGAACTAATTTGGTGACTTAGAAATGCGCTACGCGGCATTATAAATATTATTATTTCATAAATATAGTACACAATTGGGTCAAGTAAATGGGGTCAATATTATGCATATAAAACAGGAGGAGTTGGTTTGGGTTTGGACGCCAGGAATGAGTTTTAAGATGGAAGAATTATACATTGATAGCACATTGATGAGCCTGAGCCTGTTGCTTGTGGTGGGGTATCACGCGCATCTGTGGCAATGCTTGAAGAAGAAACCTGAGAAGACGACCTGGGGAATCCAGCGGGAGGGCCGGAGAGCGTGGCTAGAGCTGGCGCTGCAGCTGGAGGGTGGCAGCATGCAGGTGGTGCAGATCTTGAGAAACAATCTGATGATCATAATCCTCAGAGCTTCCATATCAATCGCTGTAAGCTCCTCCGTGGCAGCCCTCACCAACAATGCTTACAAAACCCAACAACTATTCCGAAGCGGAACTCAATCGAGCGCCGCCAGTAGTGGGCTGTTCGCTGTGAAATATGCGGCCGCCTTTGTGGTGTCAGTGTCGAGCTTCCTATTCAGCTCATTTGGGGTGGGGTTTCTGATCGACACCTGCATGTTGGTCAGCACTGCAACTGCAAGCACCCACATACAGAGACTAGTGGACACAGGGTTCGCCTTGGCTTTTATAGGCAACCGCTTGATGTGGCTCAGTTTTGCCCTCTTGTTATGGTCCCTTGGTCCTATTCCGGTCGCCCTCTGCTCCTTCGCATCGGTTTGGGGTTTTTCTTTTATTGATTTTGTCGGCAAATCAGTCAAACACATGTAGCCATTAGCATTGATCTCTCAAAATATGTACTTCCTACATGCCCTCGTTGATGTGGATGTGATATTATAAAGGAATCAATCTTTACAACCTATAGTTGCATATAGCGGGAATTTCGAAGCACGATAACATCAGGTCAATTGCATTTCTTATCGTGCTTCGATTAATTAATCAATCAAATCAATATTTAATAAAATCAACTCTGTTCTTTTGAGTTTTGATAAGTGGAATCACATAAGGTTGGATTTTGATAGTTTGAATTTTCTCATCTTTTTTAGTTATGTTAAAGTTGGTAATGTTGATGCATTACACTTGATTTTAGTTGTATACTCCATTATGATAAAGTTAGTGATTGTTGGCCATTGTCCTGAGGTCACTCGCCTTTCGCCTAAGTCGTGCTTGCCTTGAAAAGAGTGATCGAATCTTGGACACCTAGCATTGCAATTGACCATAATTGAAGCTCTAATCCCAAAGTTAACAAGAATTAGGAAGGAGATTTGGTGACATGAGAAACTTATAAGAATCTTGCCCATTGTTTCCACAATGGAGGAAGATGTGTTCTTCAAATGCCTGGGAGATAAAAGCTGCAATCGCAAGGTTGTAATTTGGTTGACCACTTGGGAAATTGTGATGATCATCTATGGAAGTACCTTTTGGCTTTAAATATGAATTTGCCGGGCCGCTCTTCAGCTACAGCATGCAACCTTAATGACGCCTGTCAATTGCCATCACATTCAATCCACAAAAGACAATACCTAATTAATGAGAATGTACATTACATTATTCAAGTCAAAAGCCAACTCTTTGAGCTATTCTATTCGGTTGCCAATTGCTTGAGCTGGAGGTTGGCGGTGGAGGCAAACGACTAACAATCCACTCGGTTATTAAATAAACGATTAATCATTATATTACTACACAGGTGCAATGGTATGAGCCGGCAGCGTTCAGGGGCATGGGGCTTGAAGGAATCATAGATAACTCTATGCTAGATAGAATAAGAATTTCAAACTGTCGATAGTAGTAATCACAATGATAACATTCCCCTTTGGCTCACTTGATAGCTGATATACATACAGCTCAATTAAATGAAGGATGAAGGATGAAGGATGAAGGATGAAGGATGATGGGGTACCTACACCTTAACCGCTACTGCTCTAAGTCTCTAAGATCCTGAGTCGTGTACTAGTAGAGTAAACCAATAATACATGGCAATCCTCCTAATCAATCGCACTTTGAGTTTGAATGCACTTTTTCCCAGAACCCCGCGACCTCCGTGCAGCCTTTCTCCGTTTGGCTTCTCCCGGGGTGCTGCTAAAAATTCCAATCCTTCCAATCCCTTTGGACAGTGAAGTCAGGAAAGTTGTTCCGTTTCCGCTCTTAGACATCATCCCCTCTTTCATAAATGATTGCTCCTTCTCCAACTCACTTAGCCTCACGCGCATTCGGGATATCTCAAGCTTTAACTCCCTGTTTTCTCTCCTTAGAGAAGCATAATTATCTCTTGGTGACATAGCTGCGCTTCCTACTCCACTACTCATTCTTTGTGATATGAATCCATCGCCTACATTTACCGATATTGAATTCTTCAACCGCAGCTGCTCAAAGTAGAGAACTCGCACCGTCATATGCACTGGTAGCCGATCATTTTTTGCAGCATGGTTGCTTGCTTCTTGAGATAGCTTCTCGCAGTCTATCAAATGGCACACTCTCTTGCACTCCTCTTCTGTTAGCTTTGGATGGGCCTGAATGTGAGCAATATTCAATAATGATAAGGAACTGCTGTTCTAAATCGACAATGTTGGAAAATATATATGTTTTTACCTTCAAATAAATGTCAACTGCTCTATAGAGCCCATCATCGATAACTCGTGCATAATCAGGCAGTATCTCAATCATAGCAACAAACTTGTGCAAGCTCAAATATGGATCCGGGGCAATTTCAGCTAGATATGCGTCAATAAGTCTTCCAACTTTCAGCAAACAACCATGGTTTGGAGAAGCAAGGTCCTGGTCAGAGTCATATCCACAGTCTTCATTTTCTTCTTCCTCTACCCGCTGCAGAAAATTAACCAGCATCCTGTGAACAGTATCTACGTCAAACAACATATCCCCAACTCGAGTCGAGGGTATGAGGAGATCATCAAGTGAAACCATTTCCAACCGAAATGCAATCCTCCTCTCAAGCTCAAGCCTGCAGGCAATGTTAGTGTCCATCATGATAGCCATCCTCAACATCCCAAACAGAAAACTTAGTGGAATGATACAGCTTTTGTCTGTGGGCATTAGACTTACTAGGGTCTCCACTATGGTAATTTGATGATTTTGCAGCGCAAGAGGACTTAGTTTTGGCCTTGATGGGTTCCAAAATTGAGATTTGGATGTGCCCTCTAATGATGCCTGAGCATAGTGCATGAGAGATGCTACAATGCTGTCTGGTCGGATGCCTTTTCTTGCCATGGCACAAATGACCCTTTCATAAAAATCAATTTGTAGGGACGAGAGATCTTCAATCCACCACTCCAGAGTAGGGCATTTGAGGTCTGGGGAATCACCAACATAATCTAATCTAGACAGACCTGAGACCAGTTGCTCCTTGCAAGCATTCATGGCAATGCCCTCCACACATGCATCGGTTATTCCTACTTGCTCAGCTACAGGACTCAGACCCTCACAGGAGACCAGGACTTGCACTGATTTTTCGAGGCTATGGATCACAATCTCATTCAGGTACATTTCTGTCCGTGCAATAAGATTCTCTTCCCGATACTCTTCAGTCATTTCCAGGTATTCTCCAACGCAGCGCAGATGAGCAACGTTTGCAGTCGTGATTTCAAAATTCATTCCATAGCAGAATTTCACGGCAAGTTCAAATGCCTGAGGCCCGCCAGGTAAGTTAAGGAGCTCGAATTTCGAAGCACTACAGCCCTTACCATCGCCCACCATTTTTCGAATCTTCCCACTTCTAGCCACAAGCGGAAACTTGAAGGCACCAGAAGGAAAGAAAAGAAAAAAAAAAAAAAAACGCTTAAAACGCTTGCATTGCAGAACTGAGTTGTGTTTATGTTGTTAATTTCAGACTACCAAAACAGATCGGCCCCAGAGAAGAGCCATCTGAGGAGTGTTATTAATTTCAGTCTTAAGAAGAAGGAAAAAATAAAGTTGAATCCTAATTTCTTCTCTAGACATGCGCAGGAACACAGTGGGAGTGGAGGCAGACATGAGACATTACATGAAAATGAAAAGAAAGAGGTTAGTTACCTTGTGCAGTAGAAATGATTCTCCATGGACGGCAATTGTAATGTCACCAGCAACGTCGGAGAAGATACTACAAAAGATAACACAATGTTTTGGTCAAGGAAGTAGAACAAAATAAGCATAATTTAAGGAAAGCAGGGCAGTAGGTGAGAATTCAGAAAAGAAGACTAGGGTATAGAACAGAGAGGAAGAGAGATACCGGGTGGTGGAGTTGCTGAGTTTGGGAGTGGAAGAAGCATTAATGGATGCCTCCGACATCAATACCATGTGGTTTGAGCTTCAGCTGCGCGTCACTGTTGTAATTTTGAGGGAAGGGAACATGAAATGAAAGTGACACACCGGCTTCATTGTTATATTTTACAATATAGGCTCAACACTTTGGTGAACAACAGCCGTTTTTATTATTATTAGTATTATTATTATTAAAATCTTAGCCTTCCTGACATATGTCTTTCACCCTCCCCCCACTGCTTTGTCTCAAGTGTGGCATTGAGTGGCCTGTTGTTTGTTTGCTGGTCTTTGTAGGAAACACTTCAATTCTCGCTTCCCCTCCGTTGTTATCTCAATGGGTCGACATGGTCATTCATCCGCCTCGTTCGACGCACTGACTGGGGGGTGTGGGGACACGGCGAGTTTTTATTAATCGGCGTACTAAAGTTTAGTCAAAGGGCGTTTAGTGAAAGGAATTGATTGGGGTCTTCCATTCCATCTCTCGCGTGGACTGACACTGGCGCGGAACTCGATAAAGAATAAAGACGCAATGCTGTCGGATGGGTATCTTGGTTGATTGGTCACTCAACCCAGTTTTTATAATTGCCAAGAAGAAAGAAGAAATCTGCAATCCCAATAAATTCCACGGCAGCTGCTGCCTGAGAGCGTATGTGATTTTGACCAACTATTAGCTACTCGTCTCCGACGGAACCAACTATTTGCACCACACAGTTTCCAGTTCCAAGGATGGCGTTGGATTGTTGGGAGCTTAACTCATGAAACTTGGCTTCCCCACCTTTTGTACACTTGGGCATCAAATAAATCAAAATATTATTGGTGATCCACATAATACATACAATCTAAGAAGATTACACACTATTTCAAAGTCACTAACACAAGAATAAATCCAATAATTATATTCGGTTTATATGACACAACCACCTCACCGGATACAAACCCCCAAACAAAACTACATAATCCTTACCCTCTCTCTCTCAATAGAAATGAGAAAAACAAAAAGACATCTCTTAACATTCTGTTGTTTAAAAATAAATAATAAATAAACTCAGAAAAAAAATATTTTTTTCTTTTTCTTTTTTTGTAGTTACGCTCATTACTGAATCCTTACCTTTGAGTGATCAATTCGCATAATAGAGAGGGAATATGTAATGGAGAGGAATGTGATCTCTCAGCGACCAGTTTTAGCCCGCTTCATCCCGCTTGAGTTGAAAGGAGAAACACTGCCGCTGGGGCCAGGACTTTCTTCTCTCAAATTTGAGTTCAGCATTGCTAATTCACGCAACTGTTGTCTTTTGATATAATCATTTGGCTCGTCCTGCGTACACATATATTGTACACATATATTGAATCTAGTAGTGAACAATAAATGCACCAACAAATAAATTGATCATCTCTATCCTAAAATCAAATTAAACTTGATGAGGAAAGTAAACAGTACCACGGGTTTGAGTAGTTCTTCTATAATTTCTTGTGCCTGTCTCAGCCTGATATCAACGGTATTGGGCGGTAAATCAGCCTCAATTAGGACATGCAGCGGTTCATTCAGGTGTTCATAACCAAGCCTTCCACGGAGTTGCTCTTCCTTGAGAGTTCAAAACAGTGATAGATAAAGAAATAAATAACCAACCACAGAACTCAATGTTAAGCATCCAATGGTAAAAATGGTGGCTTAGATAGAGTATTTTACACGAGGGTCTCATCCAAGCAATTTCACCTAAAATACCTTCTCTGGATCTTTAATTGACCCCTTTCCTCTAATATACACACGACATCCTGTAGTAGCTTCCACCCGTTTCAGAGAATTGCCTCTGGGTCCAAGAAGCCGCCCAACAAAATTGAACTGACATCCCAGAAACCAAACAAATCAAAGTTTTATAACACATTTTTAAAAACACGTACTCAGACACTTGTTTAAAGAACTTACATTTGGGTACGTGTCCACTGGAATTTCCAACTGCAAAATCCTCTTTACAGTAAATGAACTAGGGCTTGCAGGAGCACCTTGCCAGTCCATTGTCATTCCAGGATTTCCACTTAACATTTGCTGTGAAAAGAAAAACAAGTGGCATCGTTGGTCAATTTTTTTAAAACATTTTTTAACACAAGATGGAAGTTTTTATCGGTTAGTTTATAATGTTGGAATACTATTCTTTCACATCTCTGAGCAACGAGAACTTGGGTGCTTTAACTTCAAAAATTAAACAACTATGGGAACTGTTTAACATATCTGCATGTTTATCAATAACTGAGTATTCTTTCAAGCAAAAGTAATGGCAGAATAGTAGCAGGATTATAGCACAACTCATAAATTTTATACAGACATAGGAAACAGATATTTTATTGAATATAATTCATAGATTCGAGCAAATACTTGAGCTTTGATACCGGCTTGAAAGCACTGCAAACAAGAATGCTTATGAAGACCCATTTTTATTTGTTTGTTGGTCCAGACATCATGAAGTCTACTTCCTACACGACTTGCGAGTTTAATCACTTAAGATGCTATCCAGTGAGGCCCACGATTAATGTGGGTGGGACAGAACTGTGGAACAGGATAAAGGAACAGAGGAGCTGCTGGGGAGTTGTACATAAATTGTTTTTTTATATTTCTTTTCCCTACCTATAACAAAAGTTTAGTGAAAGAATATTTATTCAACTGTTTCTTAAAGATGGTTTTCTTCTTTTTCTTTTTCCTTTTCTATAGCTTGCTCTCACGTGTGCGGTGTGCTCTATTTTTGAGAACAGCAATTGTTCTTCCTTTGAAAACAAAAGCCTGTAAATAGTTTCCAAATGATGACTACACTTTTGTTTAAGCAGCTTGATCATATTTTTCCAAACCAAGTATTTTGAACTAAACTGCATAGAAAACTCAAATTAGCTCCTGAGTTGCTCAAAAATAAAAAGAGTTCCCTAGACTTGAAGTTTTCTTGGCCAACCATCAAGTAAGTTAGGATAGAACTTTAAAACGGTGGCAGGTAAATTTTTAAGTTACCTCCTGAGGAAGTCCATTCCAGCCGCCAAAACCTGCGCCAGAAACATTTGAGACGAGGTTAGAAGAAGGCATTGGGCTGGGGCTTCTTTGTCGTAATCTCTCCAAGTCACTAAAACCTTGGTTGGACATCATTCCAGAAACCCGCAAAATCTCTGCACATATAGTTTACTGTCAAATGTAGATACCACATTACTTCTTCATCCATTTAATATGCATTACTGTCCAGGTGGGGTTCCGAATATTTAGTTAGATTTTTATGTAACATAAATGAATGAAATTATATTGTAATATGGAAGAAAATTACATTGGTCTCCTACAAAACTACTACCAAGAATTCGGCCTACAAATCCTAAACTCACTCTTCCTATAACCATAAGCTTGAACAAACTTCTGAACCAGTTACATTCCTACTCCCACTATTTCTCTACTAATACTCTCAACTCATCTAGATTATGGTTCATTTAATGCCTCTGCCTTGTACCATAGTTTTTTCTGCTTCAGAACCTGGTTAAACAACTAAAACTAAAGGTGAATTACTGTCAATTCAACTCAACTCGCTTGCATGAAGGCTTTAGGAAAGAAAAGTTTGACTGAAAGCAACTAAAAGTAAAAAAAAAGGGGTGACTCCGAAATATAAAATCTCAGATTAGATTTTTATGTGAATAGTGAGTAGATTTAATGAAATGAAATGAAAGTGAAGTGGTGGTAAGATGTTATAAGAAAGCAGTAGGCAAAGATTGAAGGGTGGGGGGCGATGTTAATAGGAAAGCATAGGAAGGATTTGCATGAAAGCAGGGAATGAAAACTACACCTTGATTCAAAAGTCGGCTACAAATAGGAAGGATTTGCATGAAGGGTCCGAGTTTGTGATGCTCGGCCAACAGCTCCGACAAGTAGTGGCTAAAGAATAAAACCCCCCACACAGATCAGAAGAAGAAGGAGAGGGAGATGAAGAAGAAGATGAAACAAATGAACCTACCTGTCAGCATCAGCGCTGCTTCTAATCTGAGGAGAAGCAGCTCTTGCAGGAGAGAAGTTGGGATTATACAAACCTGACATTACTTCTTGGGTCTCTTTCTTTAAACTATTCGGAATCTCAACCAACAAAACAATAGGAAGGGAAACAGTTCTCAGGTGCTGTTGATGCGGAGGACACAAGCATCAATACCAATACCAATACCAATGAAGGGAAGAGGTAGAGGAAGCGAAGGAAAGGAGAATTTGCAGAAAGAAAGCCTAAATTTTTTCTGAATACTAGGAAATTTTTAGCCTAAATTTTTACCCACGCAATGTAGTGTTGTGCGTATTCACCGTTAGAGAGACAAAATTGTATGAGACAAAAGTAAAACGAAATAATTGAGAAGAGAAAAAACTGAGAATAAAAACAACTGGGAAGAGGTGGAGTGGAGGGTGTCGGACAAACAGCCGCATCTTTCCAAGGAAGCTAAAATCAAGGCGGTAAAAGATTTCCCAATTTTTGGCGCCCAATCTCACTTTCTCCACTGCCCACTGGATTTGAGTTTTACTAGTGTAATTTACTGGATTCTTTTCCTATTCGGATGTTTCCTTCAACTGAACACACACCTGTTAGGCATGCAAAGCTTGAGATTTGACAAATAATGGGCCTGCGCTGTGATGCGATGAACAGCCCAATATCAACCCAAGTTATTCCCTATAAATAAGCTAGTGAGGAGCATGAAAATATGTGGATTCTTAATTTGTATTGACCCAGGCGGTGGGTTCTTTGAACTACTTGGTTATTGTTAATACAATACGTGGTTGAAGGGAGAATACCCAAAGCAAAGTAAAGCAAAGTAAATCAAAACAAAACAGATAAACATAGAAATATCCAAGGTGTTACAACTCCGGACGGCGTTGTGGGAGTGGAATTACGGGAATGAATCAGCAACTCCGGACGATAACGCTACGCATCATGTCCTTGAATTCGAAGAAATCAACCCGGCCATCGCGATTGCTGTCAACCGACAAAATCATCTTCTGAACCCTGTCCAGCTCATTCCCCTCCGACAATCTCAGCTTTCTTAGAACCACTTGGAGTTCGGTGGCGGATATGTACCCATCTCCATCCTCGTCGAATACCCTGAATGCCTCCGATAGATCCAACTCTTCCTGCGACACCGGCGACATGTTTGTTTCCCTCTTCTCCTCCTTCTCCTCCTCATCCTCCACCGGCTCCCCGAAATAGGTGTCGTTTAAGGACTGGTGCAGGGCTGCAAAGTCTTCGAACCTAAGACCAACATTTCCCGGTGCGATGAAGGAGTTGACCGTGGAATCCAGGTCCGATTCATCAGCATCCAGCCCAAGAAGCCCGAGAGCTTGACCCAGCTCCTCCGTGGTGATCATTCCGTCCCCATTCTTGTCGAACATGTCAAATATGCGACGCAGGCGAAGGGAGTTCAGGCTGGGACACCGAAGCCGGAACGACAAAGAGGAAGACGAGGGTTTCTTCGTCAGGCGGGGTCGGGGAACATCTGAGGCCACCGCTTCCATTTCCAAGATTTCGAATAAGCTGCCTGCCCAAAGGAATCGACACAAAACAACAAGAAACACAACAGAATTTGGGGGATGAGGGGAGGAGACTTTTAAGGAGGGGAGGGACCCGACTTGTAAGGAGGGAGGGAGGAGGCGACCTTTTTTGTCTAGAGAATAGGGTAGGAGACTTTTAGGGAGGGAGGGAGGCACTCTTTCCATTCTCATCACCCGATTAATATAACAAATCCCGATTTGGATCCTGCTTGGGATGAGAATGAATTAAGAAATTAATTAGGAATTAAAAACATGAAATAAAATGGATCTAGTCCTCGCCCCCGGGTAAAAGCCCAACCCCACTTCTCTCCTTTTCTATATCCACAAGAGCACGTCTGCGCTGCCCTTCCCTCTCTTTCTACTTCCACTTGTTCTAGATTTTAGTAGTCAACCACTTTTTATATTTAAGAAAAGTATTTACGTATATCTTACGTTGTACTTGTCTTTCTACAGTGGCCATTCAATGTCTTTGCTATTGTCACAAACGCTTCCTTATTTCTCTAATAATACATTTTTTAATTTCGTCTGTTGTATAGTTGAAATGAATTGTCACTATTTATTTAATCAACATATTCCACACTTTTTTTTTTCTTTAAAATATAATTGAACTACTTTGAAAAGTCCAAATTTGTGGCCTACGTTAAATTTATTCTGTCACGACCCAAAAAAATAATCTTTAAGCCGTGACTAATATTGTATGACATGTAATGTATAAACGAGAAAACTCAAGGAAATCCTTTGATTCAGAAGAAAAACGTATCTTTATTAAAAGGACATAAGTGCCTAGGTAAAAACAAGAAAAGAAACATTAAGGTCAAAGTGAACTATTCAATATACTAAACTGACGCCCCGGGACACGCTTCCTCTGTGACAGCCCACATCGATCGACGCGCCCTCTCTTGACTCAACGCCTCACGTACCTGAAAAAAAAAGGTGTAACAGGAATGAGTATAAAATTTATACTCAGTAAGCCACCTACTTGTAGGCTCTTACCGCATCCTAATCTTAGCAACCACCCTCCACGGACTCTACAATAGTTCTAGCACATCCAGTTTTCGTCTTAGGGCCTTGGGACCTTCCCCTTGCGACAACTTGGTTCTTTGTCCTTTCATTTAAAGATTCTTAAGAACTCCCTTATGCTAACCGGTGTAATGACTGGTGCCCTACGAGTAGCTACCTCGGCATGGCTCTGAGACTATCTGGTAACTTGCCTAGGAAGTGAGCTGCAACCCCCTAGGCCCATGACAGTCTCCCTGGTCGGGGAGAGCTACCCCCCTTAACCCATCCAGCTAAATGGTCTATACGACGTGGGCACACGTTTCCCATGCTAAAACGGCTAAGAATAGTCGGATTCTGATCAGGAACCCCCTTTTCCCCCACGAAGCTATGACACCAATCACACACTTGTAGCCTAGGGGTACCCTAGTGGGCTTCATACGCCGTGGTGGTCTATTGCTCTACTAGGAAAAGGATTAGATCTATTACCTTAGTACCTAGTCACTCTAACTAAGAATCCCTAGACTTATTCATAATTGCGAGTCATGAAAAAGTAACTGAGTAAGTTATGTCTATTATCCAAAATCCTCAAAGACATTTCATGCAAAGTAATCATACAAGCTCAACGGGGTGATAACGTCCATCAACTCCCGGAGCGCAGAGTTCGCAATTTCCCATCCTCCATACAGAATGAAAACATACACATGCATAATCAGTGGAAACTAAAAACATATCAGCAATATCCAAGTAGCTCTCATAACAAATCACAAGATACATCTAACTTTCAATAAACTATTACCTTCGATCATTAACGGAAAGCTAGAACCTAAGATATTCGATCTAGCATGCATGCATTCCAAGCGGTTCCTACAAGTAATACTTCCTAAAATTCTGTGTGGTGACTTACCTGGATGCTACGCGACCTTACGCAGCGTTCCCACACACTTAGCGTATCGAAAGCGGTTGATTTTTCCTCAATTAGATCCTATTTCAAAAAAAAATGGAGTTAGGATATGAATCAGGGGGAAACTAGGGAAGACAGAAGTCGATCGGGCCAAAAAATCAGCTTACACGCGCCTCCACGCGCCAGTCACACGCCGGGGAGCAGTCACTCGCAGATCCCACGCGCGAGTGTCACGCGCCCGGAGATTTCTGCAGTCGCGGGTCGCGGGTTCGGGTCGAAAGCAGTGATTTGGGTGGACCGCGGGTCGTCGGTTTGATTCGGTTCGCCGTGCGGGTATCGGGTCAGCCAAGGAGTACGGGTCGGGTCGCGAAGTCAGGGACGCGTGTCGCAGGAGAGCTGGAGCCGCGTTTTCCCAGGCGACGCTCGACGCGTGTCCGGAGGCGATTGGCGCACGCGGCCCTCTAGCTGGTTGCCACGTGGTACGCCGGCGGCTTCTCCCTCCGTTCTTGGGTAGTCTCCCGATCTCGTCGTTTCGTCCGTTTTCCTCACCAAGATCAGTGGCGAACCTTCCCTAGAAGAAGGTAGTAGACTTAATCATTCTACTCCTCAACAAAGATCTCAGATCTGGAAGGTAGGGTTCGAAATCTTACCTTGGGTTCTTTTTTTTTTTGTTTCTGATCTAGAGGAAGAAGGAGGAAATCTCCACACGAGTTCTTACTTCACTCCAAGAAAGGCTCCAGAGTACAGGTCTTAGTGGGGAATGGATTCTATAGGCGACTCTCCGACGAAAACTCCGGCGAATCCGTTTTTCCCTCTCTCAAACCTTCTCTCAGTCCTCCTCTCTCACTCTTCTTCTTTTGCAGGATCTCTGAGGAGGACGCTCAAGACCCCTATAATGGGCTGAGGGGTAAAATGTCCTTTTTGCCCCTCGGCCGTTTTTTTTTTTT